>NC_086452.1:475679548-475964548 GCF_028390025.1 Pseudophryne corroboree | reverse complement strand
TTCCAGTTATAAAGGATGAGTGTACGTGCCGGGACTCGCGCTCTTCCGGTTATAAAGGCTGAGTGTACGTGCCGGGACTCGCGCTCTTCCAGTTATAAAGGATGAGTGTACGTGCCGGGACTCGCGCTCTTCCGGTTATAAAGGATGAGTGTACGTGCCGGGACTCGCGCTCTTCCGGTTATAAAGGCTGAGTGTACGTGCAGGGACTCGCGCTCTTCCGGTTATAAAGGCTGAGTGTACGTGCCGGGACTCGCGCTCTTCCGGTTATAAAGGCTGAGTGTACGCGATGGGACTCGCGTTCTTCCGGTTATTCCCTCTCGGTGCCCCGTGTACCTATTTATGCATAATGCATGTGTTTACTGTTTATAATGCTGTATTAGTATTCTCTTTATAAAAGAGCCGACACTGACACAAGAGCTGCCGACTCCATATGTTATTCCCACCACCAGTGATTAGAATCTTCTAAGGAGCTCCATTCTGTCTTCTGAGAGCTGTGCCAGCCCTGGGGACATCTAGCGTTCCTGGTACACGATGTACATCTGAGATATTTTTGCTCCACATTTAGGGCATCGGGCCGTGAAGTTTTTGACTGGATTCTGGACCAGGGATATTATTCAGAGCGGGATACGAGTAACGTCATCCGTCAGGTCCTGGAGGCAGTGGCCTATCTCCACTCACTCTGCATTGTGCACAGGAACCTGAAGGTAATGATCCGTATACTATATGAAGGTAATGAGCCGTATACTAAATACACATAGGAGGCAGATACAGGGGAAGAGCAGGGGGTACGGGGAAATGCATATGGATCGTAATGCCCCCTATTCCTGTCTCTTCCGTCACTCCCTTCGCATTCTGTCTGTTTTCCCTCTAGCTGGAGAACTTGCTGTATTTTAACCGTATGAAGAACTCAAAAATAGTCATCAGTGATTTTCATTTGGCCAAAGTGGAGACGAGCCTGATTAAAGAGCCGTGTGGCACGCCAGAATATCTGGGTGAGAGGGGAGCACAGCCTCTTTTCCTGCTGCAGCCGTGCTGGGGGAAATGGGTGGATCCTGGTCCTATAAACCGTATCGGTGAAATGTCTTTTTGTTTTTGTAGCCCCCGAGGTGGTCGCACGACAGAGATACGGGCGGCCTGTGGACTGCTGGGCGATCGGAGTCATCATGTATATACTGTGAGTGATAAGTGTGCTATTGCTAGTGGCAGACGGGGATGTAAAGGAAACTGTTACCATGGCAGCAGCATTAGTGTGGCAGGATATATCATTATTAATGCCCTTTCTCCATCATACACACTGTATTAACCACTAATCACTGCACACATCGCAACAGCAAAAGATACTCCGTTTTACTGTAACAGTGATAACTGTGTTTCCGATATTAAACCGTATTATCAATGACATATATATTACAGCCTTGTGTGATAGGATGGACTGTAGCGGGTGTGTAGTAATGAGTGTAGCGGGTGTGTAGTACTGAGTGTAGCGGGGGGTGTAGTACTGAGTGTAGCGGGTGTGCAGTACTGAGTGTAGCGTGTGTGCAGTACTTAGTGTAGTGGGTGTGTAGTACTGAGTGTAGCGGGTGTGCAGTACTGAGTGTAGTGGGTGTGCAGTACTGAGTGTAGAGGGTGTGCAGTACTGAGTGTAGCGGGTGTGCAGTACTGAGTGTAGAGGGTGTGCAGTACTGAGTGTAGCGGGTGTGTAGTACTGAGTGCAGTGGGTGTGTAGTACGAGTGTAGCGGGTGTGTAGTACTGAGTGTAGCGGGTGTGTAGTACTGAGTGTAGCGGGTGTGTAGTACTGAGTGTAGCGGGTGTGTAGTACTGAGTGTAGCGGGTGTGTATAGTACTGAGTGTAGCAGGTGTGTAGTACGAGTGTAGAGGATGTGCAGAACTGAGTGTAGCGGGTGTTTAGTACTGAGTGCAGTGGGTGTGTAGTACGAGTGAAGCGGGTGTGTAGTACTGAGTGCAGTGGGTGTGTAATACTGAGTGTAGCGGGTGTGCAGAACTGAGTGTCGTGGGTGTGTAGTACTGATTGTAGTGGTTGTGTAGTACTGAGTGTAGCGGGTGTGTAGTACTGAGTGCAGCGGGTGTATAGTACTGAGTGCAGCGGGTGTATAGTACTGAGTGTAGTGGGTGTGTATAGTACTGAGTGTAGCGGGTGTGTAGTACTGAGTATAGCGGGTGTGTAGTACTGAGTGCAGCGGGTGTGTATAGTACTGAGTGTAGCAGGTGTGTAGTACGAGTGTACAGGATGTGCAGAACTGAGTGTAGCGGGTGTTTCGTACTGAGTGCAGTGGGTGTGTAGTACGAGTGAAGCAGGTGTGTAGTACTGAGTGCAGTGGGTGTGTAGTACTGAGTGTAGCGGGTGTGTAGTACTGAGTGTAGCGGGTGTGTAGTACTGAGTATAGCAGGTGTGTAGTACTGAGTGCAGCGGGTGTGTATTGTACTGAGTATAGCGGGTGTGCAGTACTGAGTGTAGCGGGTGTGCAGTACTGAGTGTAGCGGGTGTGCAGTAATGAGTGTAGCGGGTTGTAGTACTGAGTATAGCGGGTGTGTAGTACTGGGTGTAGCGGGTCTGCAGTACTGAGTATAGCAGGTGCAACACTGAGTGTAGCAGGTGTGCAGTACTGAGTGTAACAGGTGTGTTGTACTGAGTGTAGCGGGTGTGCAGTAATGAGTGTAGCGGGTTGTAGTACTGAGTATAGCGGGTGTGCAGTACTGAGTGTAGCGGGTGTGCAGTAGTGAGTGCAGCGGGTTGTAGTACTGAGTATAGCGGGTGTGTAGTACTGAGTGTAGTGGGTGTGTAGTACTGAGTGTAGCGGGTGTGTATAGTACTGAGTATAGCAGGTGTGTAGTACTGAGTGCAGCGGGTGTGTATAGTACTGAGTATAGCGGGTGTGCAGTACTGAGTGTAGCGGGTGTGCAGTACTGAGCATAGCAGGTGTGCAGTACTGAGTGTAGCGGGTGTGCAGTAATGAGTGTAGCGGGTTGTAGTACTGAGTATAGCGGGTGTGTAGTACTGAGCGCAGCGGGTCTGCAGTACTGAGTATAGCAGGTGCAACACTGAGTGTAGCAGGTGTGCAGTACTGAGTGTAACAGGTGTGTAGTACTGAGTGTAGCGGGTGTGCAGTAATGAGTGTAGCGGGTTGTAGTACTGAGTGTAGCGGGTGTGCAGTACTGAGTGTAGCGGGTGTGCAGTACTGAGTGTAGCGGGTGTGCAGTAGTGAGAGTAGCGGGTTGTAGTACTGAGTATAGCGGGTGTGTAGTACTGAGTGTAGTGGGTCTGCAGTACTGAGTATAGCAGGTGCAATACTGAGTGTAGCGGGTGTGTAGTACTGAGTGTAGCGGGTGTGTATAGTACTGAGTGTAGCGGGTGTGTAGTACTGAGTGTCGCGGGTGTGCAGTACTGAGTGTAACGGGTGTGTAGTACTGAGTGTCGCGGGTGTGCAGTACTGAGTGTAACGGGTGTGTAGTACTGAGTGTAGCAGGTGTGTAGTACTGAGTGCAGCAGCTGTGTAGTACTTAGTGTAGCGGGTGTGTAGTACTGATTGTAGCGGTTGTGTAGTACTGAGTGCAGCAGCTGTGTAGTACTTAGTGTAGCGGGTGTGTAGTACTGATTGTAGTGGTTGTGTAGTACTGAGTGTAGCAGGTGTGTAATACTGAGTGTAGCAGGTGTGTAATACTGAGTGTAGCAGGTGTGTAATACTGAGTGTAGTGGGTGTGCAGTACTGAGTGTAGTGGGTGTGCAGTACTGAGTGTAGTGGGTGTGTAGTACTGAGTGTAGCGGGTGTGCAGTACTGAGTATAGCGGGTGTGCAGTACTGAGTGCAGGGGGTGCGCAGTACTGAGTGTAGCGGGTGCGCAGTACTGAGTGCAGCGGGTGCGCAGTACTGAGTGCAGCGGGTGCGCAGTACTGAGTGCAGCGGGTGTGCAGTACTGAGTGTAGCGGGTGTGCAGTACTGCGTGTAGCGGGTGTGCAGTACTGAGTGCAGCGGGTGTGCAGTACTGAGTGCAGCGGGTGTGTAGTACTGAATGTAGCGTGTCACTGACCTGGTTTGGGAGTGTTGTGGACTCGGGGCTTCTTCCGATGACCGGGAAGGGGAACCGCTACTGGGTCGCAGTAGAGATGGCCAGATGTAGGTCTTCCTCATGCAGGATTAAGACGGCAAGCAGGAAGCACAGAGGAATTCTTGAAGGTCTCCTGAAAGACAAGACTTGTAGAAATACTGAAGGCTGAGGTACTGAGATATTGAAGGCACTGTGGTGTTGGAGACACTGTGGTGTTGGAGGCACTGAGGTGCTGGGAGTACAGGGAGTGCTGGGAGGCACTCGGAGGCACGAGGGTGCTTGGAGGCACGAGGTGCTTGGAGGCACGAGGTAATTGGAGGCACGGAGGTGCTTGGAGGCACGGAGGTGTTTGGAGGCACGAGGTGTTTGGAGGCACGGAGGTGCTTGGAGGCACGAGGTGCTTGGAGGCACGAGGTGCTTGGAGGCAGGGAGGTGCTTGGAGGCAGGGAGGTGCTTGGAGGCAGGGAGGTGCTTGGAGGCACGAGGTAATTGGAGGCACGGAGGTGCTTGGAGGCACGGAGGTGTTTGGAGGCACGAGGTGTTTGGAGGCACGGAGGTGCTTAGAGGCACGGAGGTGCTTGGAGGCACGAGGTGCTTGGAGGCAGGGAGGTGCTTGGAGGCAGGGAGGTGCTTGGAGGCACGAGGTAATTGGAGGCACAGAGGTGCTTGGAGGCACAGAGGTGTTTGGAGGCACCAAGGTGTTTGGAGGCACGAGGTGCTTGGAGGTACGGAGGTACTTGGAGGCACGGGGTGCTTGGAGGCACGGAGGTACTTGGAGGCACGGGGTGCTTGGAGGCACGGGGTGCTTGGAGGCACGGGGTGCTTGGAGGCACGGAGGTACTTGGAGGCACGGGGTGCTTGGAGGCACGGAGGTACTTGGAGTCACGGGGTGCTTGGAGGCACGGGATGCTTGGAGGCACGGAGGTACTTGGAGGCACAGAGGTACTTGGAGGTACAGGATGCTTGGAGGCACAGTATGCTTGGAGGAACAGGAGATCACAGGGACGAGGGAGCTCTGGAATCACAGCTTCCGCAGGAGAAACGAAGATACTCAGGCACCGGATCTCTGCCTGGTGTCTGGTTTTAAATCCCCCGCCCTAGCCTGATTGGCGGAGCAGGCAGGTGACGTCAGACCTGCTCCGCCTCCTTGCCCTCGCTCATGATGGCGGCGTCCTTGCTTCCGGGAAGCCGCCGGAGGGACGCGCCGACCCGCCACCGAAGACCGCCAGGAGAAGAGAGGTGCCGGGCAGACCAGGCCACCCGCAGGGACAAGCGCGGTCGCCGCTGCCCGAGGTGCGTGACAGTACCCCCTCCTCCAGGAGTGGCCCCTGGACACTTCCCGGGCTTAGTCGGATGTCTGGAGTGGAAGATCCGAACCAGACGAGGAGCCGTTACTTCAGTAGCCTTAATCCAACTTCTCTCCTCAGGACCATAACCCTTCCAGTCCACCAAGTACTGTAATTTTTTATGAAGATAACGAGAGTCAAGAATAGCTTTGATTTCAAACTCCGCTCCAGCTTCTGCCACTACAGACGTTGGCCTAGGGAATGCTGAGTGGAACCGATTCAGAATGAGGGGACGGAGTAGAGAAACATGAAAGGCGTTAGGTATTCGAAGATGGGCAGGCAAACCCAGTTTACAGACCACAGGATTTAAGACTTGTAGCACCGGATAAGGACCGATGAACCTTGGAGCGAATTTCATGGTGGGCACCTTCAACCGGAGATTACGTGTGGACAGCCATACCCTGTCCCCAACTTTATATTGAGGTGCGGCTCGCCGTTTCTTATCTGCGAAGAACTTGTACCGGACAGAAACCTTCTTAAGATTAGCATGAACCTTTCTCCAAATTTGTCCAAAGTGTTGTAGAGTGGACGCTACAGCAGGAACCTCTACTATCGGAAGGCTTGGAAATTCTGGAACACGGGGATGGAACCCGTAGTTGACGAAGAATGGTGATTCCCCAGTGGAAGAATGAAACAAATGGTTATGGGCAAACTCCGCCCAAGGCAACAACTCCACCCAGTTGTCCTGTGAAGGAGAGAGATACAAACGAAGAAAAGTCTCTAGATCTTGATTGACTCGTTCCGTTTGACCATTTGTTTGGGGATGAGAAGCGGACGAAAACTTAAGTTTAATTTGTAGGGTTGAACAGAGGGCTTTCCAAAACCTGGCGGTGAACTGTACTCCACGGTCAGAAACAATCTCTTGTGGCAACCCATGCAAACGAAAATGTTCTCGGATAAACAGTAGAGCCAGTTTCGGAGCTGTCGGGAGACCAGTCAAAGGCACAAAGTGTGCCATCTTCGAAAAACGGTCAATGATAACCCAAACGGTGTTGCAACCCTTGGAACAGGGCAAGTCAGTGATGAAGTCCATGGAAATGTGAGTCCAGGGTCTCACAGGGATAGGCAGAGGACGAAGTAACCCTGCAGGAGGCAGACGAGGAGATTTATGTTGTGTACATTGGGGACAAGAATTAACGCAATCTTGTACATCCTTCCTCATGGTGTTCCACCAGTAAGACCTTTGCAGAAACTTGTACATCTTCTGGGCACCGGGATGACCGGAAAACTTGGAGTTATGAACCCACAGTAGTATTCCTGGCCGGAATCTAGCTGGTACGGACATTCTTCCAGGAGGAGGAGCTGGAGTAGTTAAAGCAGCAGAGACAGAAACTGGATTCAGAATTAAACCCCGCTCAGGAGGTTCATCCTCGTCTGTGGAAACTTGTGAACGGGAAAGCGCATCTGCTTTAATATTGAGAGTCCCGGCCCGGTACTTGATAATGAACGAGAATCGGGAAAAGAAAAGTGCCCATCTCGCCTGGCGAGGATTCAAGCATTGTGCGGATTTGATGTACAGCAAATTCTTGTGATCCGTGTAGATGGTAAACACATGTTTAGCCCCTTCCAGAAGATATCTCCATTCTTCCAAGGCAGATTTGATAGCCAAGAGTTCCTGGTCTCCAATAGTGTAATTTCGTTCGGCCGGAGAGAATTTACGAGAATGGAAGCCACACGGATGTAATTTCTTATCAGAGGAGTACTGGGAGAGAACAGCCCCAACCCCGACTGAAGATGCATCAACTTCTAAGAAGAAGGGTTCATCGAAATTTGGTTGTTGGAGAACTGGAGCCGTCATGAAAGCTAACTTTAAGTGAGAAAAAGCTACAATGGCTTCCGGAGGCCACAAACTTGGATTAGAACCCTTCCTCGTCAGGGCGGTAATGGGCGCAACAATGGTGGAGAAACCCTTAATGAATTTCCTGTAGTAGTTCGCAAAGCCCAGGAACCTTTGTATTGCTTTCAAAGAAAGAGGCTGAGTCCAGTCACGAATGGCAGACAGCTTTTCCGGATCCATGCGAAGCTCCGTCCCCGAGATGATATAACCGAGGAACGGAATAGATGTTACTTCAAAGGTACATTTGGAAAGTTTGGCATAGAGATGATTCTCTCGTAAACGGTGGAGCACCTCTTTGACTTGAGTCCTGTGTTCGACAAGATTCTTGGAAAAGATCAGTATATCGTCCAAATATACTACAACACTCTGATACAGCATGTCACGAAAGATTTCATTGACGAATCCCTGGAAAACCGCGGGAGCATTACTAAGACCAAACGGCATCACCAAGTATTCGTAATGCCCATCTCGGGTATTAAAGGCAGTCTTCCATTCATCCCCCTCTCGGATGCGTATAAGATTATAAGCTCCCCTCAAGTCGAGTTTGGAAAAAATGCGGGCACCACGAACCCTATCAAATAATTCTGTGATTAGTGGCAAGGGGTATTTATTCTTAATAGTAATGTCGTTTAAGCCGCGGTAGTCGATGCATGGTCTCAACCCCCCGTCCTTTTTCTTCACGAAAAAGAAGCCCGCACCAGCAGGGGAGGAAGAGGGGCGAATAAATCCCTTGAGCATATTGGACTTAATATACTCCGACATGGCTTGAGTCTCGGGAAGAGACAGAGGATATGTGCGACCACGGGGTGGCGTCTTCCCTGGGACAAGGTCAATAGGGCAGTCCCAAGGCCTGTGAGGTGGTAACAGGTCAGCAGCTTGTTCCGAAAATACGTCCTTGTACCCTTGATATGCCTCCGGAATGTGCTCTTCATCCGTTTTGGAGGTGACACGGAGCGGACAAACAGGAGTAAGACAATTAGTGTGACAAAAGGAACTCCAGGACAGAATTTGTGACGACTTCCAGTCGATGTGGGGATTATGACTTTTTAGCCAAGGCATTCCAAGAACCAGATCATGGGGCATTTCTGGGATTACCAAGAGTTCCAAATCTTCCTGATGTAGAGCCCCGACCTGCAGCTTAACTGGCCCCGTGCGCCACATTATAAGACCTTTGGAAATTCTAGTCCCGTTGATAGCCATCAGTGAAATTGGCCGCTCGATAGGCCGTAACTTTAAACCCAAGCTTTGGGCACAGAAGGAAGAAATGAAGTTCCCTGCAGCTCCGGAATCCAATAGGGCTTCACAAGACTTGGAGACTAAATCGGAGACTAGAGTTACTGGAAGCAAACAGTCCGAAGTTGGAGAAGCTTTTGTCGTAACCCCCAGCTTGACTCCTCCGGAACAAGCTAGGCCTGCCCGTTTCCCGGACGAGATTTACAAGATTTAAGAAAATGATCCGCGGCTCCACAGTAAAGGCAGAGTTTACCCTCACGACGACGCTGTCGTTCTTCCGGAGACAGTCGGGATCGGTTAATTTGCATGGGCTCATCTGAGCTAGGTGAGGCCACCGGTCTAGGAGTAGGATTCCGGAACCTGGAACGATCCGGACGGCTACGTTCTCTTCCACGCTCCTGCATCCGAAGATCCACCTTGACGCAAAGAGAAATCAGATCTTCTAATGGATCCGGCAGATCTCTGGTAACCAGCTCATCTTTCAGCCGGTCGGAAAGACCGTTCCAGAAGGCAGCTCTCAGAGCGTCATTATTCCAGCGTAGTTCGGAAGCAATGGTCTGGAAATGAACCACGTACTGACCCACGGAACGGGCGCCCTGTCGAACACGGAGCAAGTCGGAAGAAGCAGTGGTCATTCTGCCGGGTTCGTCGAAAATCCTTCGAAAGGACGAGATGAAGTTGGTATAGTTGGAAACCATGGGATCAGATCGTTCCCATAATGGAGACACCCAATCCAAAGCAGAACCTTCCAACAGAGAAATAATATATGCTACCTTGGACCGGTCTGTAGGAAAGTTGTGTGCAAGTAGCTCGAAATGTACCTCGCATTGGTTCAAGAAACCACGACAATTTTTAGGATTCCCATTATAGCGGGACGGAGTAGGCAGCTGAAGGCGTGGAGTGATACCGGCCGATGGTTGAACATTGCTGGCAACGGCAACTGGTGCGACTACTGGAACAGGTGCCGGAATTACTGAGGCTAGAGACGCCTGAATCTGATCCAGACGCCCGGACAACTGCTGGAGGTACTGCATCACCTGGCCTTGTGCCGCTTCCTGACTTTGTACTCGAGAAGCCAGGTTCTGGATGGCACTTGAGTCCGTGTTCCGATTCCCCGGGTCCATGGGGCCTGAGTATACTGTCACTGACCTGGTTTGGGAGTGTTGTGGACTCGGGGCTTCTTCCGATGACCGGGAAGGGGAACCGCTACTGGGTCGCAGTAGAGATGGCCGGATGTAGGTCTTCCTCATGCAGGATTAAGACGGCAAGCAGGAAGCACAGAGGAATTCTTGAAGGTCTCCTGAAAGACAAGACTTGTAGAAATACTGAAGGCTGAGGTACTGAGATATTGAAGGCACTGTGGTGTTGGAGACACTGTGGTGTTGGAGGCACTGAGGTGCTGGGAGTACAGGGAGTGCTGGGAGGCACGAGGGTGCTTGGAGGCACGAGGTAATTGGAGGCACGGAGGTGCTTGGAGGCACGGAGGTGTTTGGAGGCACGGAGGTGTTTGGAGGCACGGAGGTGTTTGGAGGCACGAGGTGTTTGGAGGCACGGAGGTGCTTATAGGCACGGAGGTGCTTGGAGGCACGAGGTGCTTGGAGGCACGAGGTGCTTGGAGGCAGGGAGGTGCTTGGAGGCAGGGAGGTGCTTGGAGGCACGAGGTAATTGGAGGCACGGAGGTGCTTGGAGGCACGGAGGTGTTTGGAGGCACGAGGTGTTTGGAGGCACGAGGTGTTTGGAGGCACGGAGGTGCTTAGAGGCACGGAGGTGCTTGGAGGCACGAGGTGCTTGGAGGCAGGGAGGTGCTTGGAGGCAGGGAGGTGCTTGGAGGCACGAGGTAATTGGAGGCACAGAGGTGCTTGGAGGCACAGAGGTGTTTGGAGGCACCAAGGTGTTTGGAGGCACGAGGTGCTTGGAGGTACGGAGGTACTTGGAGGCACGGGGTGCTTGGAGGCACGGAGGTAATTGGAGGCACGGGGTGCTTGGAGGCACGGGGTGCTTGGAGGCACGGAGGTACTTGGAGGCACGGGGTGCTTGGAGGCACGGGATGCTTGGAGGCACGGAGGTACTTGGAGGCACAGAGGTACTTGGAGGTACAGGATGCTTGGAGGCACAGGATGCTTGGAGGAACAGGAGATCACAGGGACGAGGGAGCTCTGGAATCACAGCTTCCGCAGGAGAAACGAAGATACTCAGGCACCGGATCTCTGCCTGGTGTCTGGTTTTAAATCCCCCGCCCTAGCCTGATTGGCGGAGCAGGCAGGTGACGTCAGACCTGCTCCGCCTCCTTGCCCTCGCTCATGATGGCGGCGTCCTTGCTTCCGGGAAGCCGCCGGAGGGACGCGCCGACCCGCCGCCGAAGACCGCCAGGAGAAGAGAGGTGCCGGGCAGACCAGGCCACCCGCAGGGACAAGCGCGGTCGCCGCTGCCCGAGGTGCGTGACATAGCGGGTGTGTAGTACTGAGTGCAGCGGGTGTGTAGTACTGAGTGCAGCGGGTGTGCAGTACTGAGTGCAGCGGGTGTGTAGTACTGAGTGCAGCGGGTGTGTAGTACTGAGTGTAGCGGGTGTGCAGTACTGAGTGCAGCGGGTGCGCAGTACTGAGTGCAGCGGGTGTGCAGTACTGAGTGCAGCGGGTGTGCAGTACTGAGTGCAGCGGGTGTGCAGTACTGAGTGCAGCGGGTGTGTATAGTACTGAGTGCAGTGGGTGTGTAGTACTGAGTGTAGCGGGTGTGTAATGCTGAGTGTAGCGGGTGTGTAGTACTGAGTAGCGGTTGTGTAGTACTGAGTGTAGCGGGTGTGTATAGTACTGAGTGCAGTGGGTGTGTAATACTGAGTGTAGTGGGTGTGCAGTACTGAGTGTAGTGGGTGTGCAGTACTGAGTGTAGTGGGTGTGCAGTACTGAGTGTAGTGGGTGTGTAGTACTGAGTGTAGCGGGTGTGCAGTACTGAGTGCAGGGGGTGCGCAGTACTGAGTGTAGCGGGTGCGCAGTACTGAGTGCAGCGGGTGCACAGTACTGAGTGCAGCGGGTGCGCAGTACTGAGTGCAGCGGGTGCGCAGTACTGAGTGTAGCGGGTGTGCAGTACTGCGTGTAGCGGGTGTGCAGTACTGAGTGCAGCGGGTGTGCAGTACTGAGTGCAGCGGGTGTGCAGTACTGAATGTAGCGGGTGTGTAGTACTGAGTGCAGCGGGTGTGTAGTACTGAGTGCAGCGGGTGTGCAGTACTGAGTGCAGCGGGTGTGTAGTACTGAGTGTAGCGGGTGTGCAGTACTGAGTGTAGCGGGTGTGCAGTACTGAGTGCAGCGGGTGTGCAGTACTGAGTGCAGCGGGTGTGCAGTACTGAGTGCAGCGGGTGTGCAGTACTGAGTGCAGCGGGTGTGCAGTACTGAGTGTAGCGGGTGTGTATAGTACTGAGTGCAGTGGGTGTGTAGTACTGAGTGTAGCGGGTGTGTAGTACTGAGTGTAGCGGGTGTGTAGTGCTGAGTGTAGCGGGTGTGTAGTGCTGAGTGTAGCGGGTGTGTAGTACTGAGTGTAGCGGTTGTGTAGTACTGAGTGTAGCGGGTGTGTATAGTACTGAGTGCAGTAGGTGTGTAGTACTGAGTGTGTAAGGAGTGGGTGCGTAATAGTGACAGGAAACAGTGGTGTTAATATGAGAGTAAACAATCCCTTTGCTACAGTCTGTTTTGTTACCCCCCCCCCCCCCCCCCCCCTTCCCTCTGCTACAGCCTCTGTGGTAACCCTCCCCTTTTCCTCTGCCAGAGTCTCTCTGGTAACTCAACCTCCTACCCTCTGCTACAGCCTCTGTGGTAACTCCCCCCCCCCCTCCATTCCCTCTGCCAGAGTCTCTCTGGTAACCTTCCCTCTGCTACAGTCTCTCTGGTAACCTCCCACCTTCCCTCTGCTACAGTCTCTCTGGTAAACCCCCGCCTTTCCTCTGCTACAGCCTCTGTGGTAACCCCCCCTTCCCTCTGCCAGAGTCTCACTGGTAACCTTCCCTCTGCTACAGTCTCTACAGTAACCCCCCGCCTTCCCGCTGCCAGAGTCTCTGTGGTAACTCCCCCTCCTTCCCTCTGCTACAGCCCCTGCGGTAACTCCACCCCCTCCCCTCTGCCAGAGTCTCTCTGGTAACTCCCCCTCCTTCCCTCTGCTACAGCCTCTGTAATAACTCCACCCCCACCCCCCCCTCCCCTCTGCCACAGTCTCTCTGGTAACCTTCCCTTTGCTACAGTCTCTATGGTAACCCCCCGCCTTCCCTCTGCCAGTCTCTGTTAACTCCTCCTCTGCTACAGCCTCTGTGGTAACTCCCCCCGCCCCCCCCCCCCATTCCCTCTGCCAGAGTCTCTCTGTTAACCTTCCCTCTACTACAGTCTCTCGGGTAACCTCCCGCTGCTACAGTCTCTCTGGTAACCCCCCGCCTTTCCTCTGCTACAGTCTCTCTGGTGACCCCACTCCTTCCGTCTGCTACAGTGTCTCTGGTAACCTCCCACCTTTTCTCTGCTACAGTCTCTCTGATAACCCCTGCCTTCCCTCTGCTACAGTCTCTCTGGTAACCCCCGCCTTCCCTCTGCTCCAGTCTCTCTGGTAACCCCACGCCTTCCCTCTGCTACAGCCACTCTGATAACCCTCTGCCTTCCCTCTGCTCCAGTCTCTCTGGTAACCCCACGCCTTCCCTCTGCTCCAGTCTCTCTGGTAATCTCCCACCTTTCCTCTGCTACAGTCTCTCTTGCAACCCCTCGCCTTGCCTCTGCTAGTCTCTCTGGTAACCTCCCGCCTTCCCTCTGCTACAGTCTCTCTGGTAACCCCCCGCCTTCCCTCTGCTACAGTCTCTTTGGTAACCCCATGCCTTCCCTCTGCTACAGTCTCTCTGGTAACCTCCCACCTTTTCTCTGCTACAGTCTCTCTGGTAACCTCCCACCTTTTCTCTGCTACAGTCTCTCTGGTAACCTCCCACCTTTTCTCTGCTCCAGTCTCTCTGGTAACCTTCCACCTTTCCTCTGCTCCAGTCTCTCTGGTAACCTCCCACCTTTTCTCTGCTCCAGTCTCTCTGGTAACCTTCCACCTTTCCTCTGCTACAGTCTCTCTGGCAACCCCCTGCCTTCCCTTTGCTCCAGTCTCTCTGGTAACCTCCCGCCTTCGCTCTGCTACAGTCTCTCTGGTAACCCCCCCGCCTTCCCTCTGCTACAGTCTCTCTGGCAACCCTCCGCTACAGTCTCTCTGGTAACCCCCCACCTTCCCTCTGCTACAGTCTCTCTGGTAACCTCCCACCTTCCCTCTGCTACAGTCTCTCTGGTAACCCTCTGCCTTTCCTCTGCTACAATCTCTCTGGTAAACCCCCGCCTTCCCTCTGCTATCCCCCACGCCTTCCCTTGCTACAGTCTCTTTAGTAAACCCTCGCCTTCCCTCTGATACAGTCTCTCTGGTAATCCCCCGCCTTCCCTTGCTACAGTCTCTCTGGTAACCCCCCGCCTTTCCTCTGCTACAGTCTCTCTGGTAAACCCCCCCATTCCCCCATCTTCGCTCTGCTACAGTCTCTCTGGTAATACCCCGCCTTCCCTTGCTAGTCTCTCTAGTAAACCCCTGCCTTCCTTCTGCTACAGCCTCTCTGGTAACCCCCCGCCTTCCCTCTGCTCCAGTCTCTCTGGTAACCCCACGCCTTTCCCCTGCTAGTCTCTCTGGTAACCCCCCGCCTTCCCTTGCTACAGTCTCTCTGGTAACCCCCCGCCTTTCCTCTGCTACAGTCTCTCTGGTAACCCCCCGCCTTGCCTCTGCTACAGTCTTTCTGGCAATCCCTTGCCTTCCCTTGCTACAGTCTCTCTAGTAAACCCCCACCTTCCCTCTGGTATAGTCTCTCTGGTAACCCCCCGCCTTCCCTCTGCTACAGTCTCTCTAGAAAACCCACGCCTTCCCTCTGCTACAGCCTCTCTGATAACCCCCCGCCTTTCTTCTGCTACAGTCTCTCTAGTAAACCCACGCCTTCCCTCTACTACAGCCTCTCTGATAACCCCCCGCCTTTCTTCTGCTACAGTCTCTCTGGTAACCCCATGCCTTCCCTCTGCTACAGTCTCTCTGGTAACCTCCCACCTTTTCTCTGCTACAGTCTCTCTGGTAACCTCCCACATTCCCTCTGCTAGTCTCTCTGGTAACCTCCCGCCTTCCCTCTGCTACAGTCTCTCTGGTAACCCCCCACCTTTCCTCTTCTACAGTCTCTCTGGTAACCTCCCACCTTCCCTCTGCTACAGTCTCCCTGGTAACCCCCTGCCTTCCCTCTGCTCCAGTGTCTCTGGTAACCTCCCACCTTCACTCTGCTGCAGTCTCTCTGGTAACCCCCCGCCTTCCCTTGCTACAGTCTCTCTGGTAAACCCCCGCCTTCACTCTGCTACAGTCTCTCTGGTAAACCCCCGCCTGCCCTTGCTACAGTCTCTCTGGTAACCCCCCCATCCCGCCGCCTTCCCTTGCTACAGTCTCTCTGGTAAACCCCCACCTTCCCTTGCTACAGTCTCTCTGGTAACCCCCCACCTTCCCTTGCTACAGTCTCCCTTGGGCCCCCGCCTTCCCTTGCTACAGTCTCTCTGGTTACCCCCCCCCCCCCCGCCTTCCCTTGCTACAGTCTCTCTGATAACCCCCTGCCTTCCCTTGCTACAGTCTCTCTGGTAACCCCCCGCCTTCCCTTGCTACAGTCTCTCTAGTAAACCCCCGCCTTTCCTCTGCTGCAGTCTCTCTGGTAACCCCGCGCCTTCCCTTGCTACAGTCTCTCTGGTAACCCCCCGCCTTCCCTTGCTACAGTCTCTCTAGTAAACCCCCGCCTTTCCTCTGCTGCAGTCTCTCTAGTAAACCCCCGCCTTCCCTTGCTACAGTCTCCCTTGGAACCCCCCCCCCCCCCCACCTTCCCTTGCTACAGTCTCTCTGGTAACCCTCTGCCTTCCCTTGCTACAGTCTCTCTAGTAAACCCCCGCCTTTCCTCTGCCACAGTCTCTCTGGTAACCCCTCGCCTTCCCTTGCTACAGTCTCTCTGGTAAGCCACCCGCCTTCCCTTGCTATAGTCTCTCTGGTAAACCCCCGCCTTCCCTCTGCTACTGTCTCTCTGGTAAACCCCCGCCTTCCCTTTGCCACAGTCTCTCTGGTAACCTCCAGCTTTCCCTCTGCTACAGTCTCTCTGGTAACCCCCCGCCTTCCCTCTGCTACAGTCTCTCTGGTATCCTCCAGCCTTCCCTCTGCTACAGTCTCTCTGGTAAACCCCCGCCTTCCCTCTGCTACAGTCTCTCTGGTAACCCCCCCCCCCCCTTACTTCTGCTACAGTCTCTCTCCTATCTGGTAACCCCCTGCTTTCCCTCTGCTACAGTCTCCCTGGTAAACACCCCCCCCCCCCCGCCTTCCCTCTGCTACAGTCTCTCTGGTAACCCCCCCGCCTTCCCTCTGGTACAGTCTCTCTGGTAACCCCTTGCCTTCCCTCAGCCATAGTCTCTCTGGTAACCCCCCGCCTTCCCTCTGCTACAGTCCCTCTGGAAACCCCCACCTTCCCTCTGGTGCAGTCTCTCTGGTAACCTCCTGCCTTCCCTCAGCCATAGTCTCTCTGGTAACCTCCCTCCTTCCCTCTGGTACAGTCTCTCTGGTAACCCCCCGCCTTCCCTCTGGTACAGTCTCTCTGGTAACCCCCCGCCTTCCCTCTGGTACAGTCTCTCTGGTAACTCCCCGCCTTCCCTCTGGTACAGTCTCTCTGGTAACTCCCCGCCTTCCCTCTGGTACAGTCTCTCTGGTAACCCCCCGCCTTCCCTCTGGTACAGTCTCTCTGGTAACCCCCTGCCTTCCCTCTGCTACAGTCTCTCTGGTAACCCCCCGCCTTCCCTCTGGTACAGTCTCTCTGGTAACTCCCCGCCTTCCCTCTGGTACAGTCTCTCCGGTAACCCCCTGCCTTCCCTCTGGTACAGTCTCTCTGGTAACCCCCTGCCTTCCCTCTGGTACAGTCTCTCTGGTAACCTCCTGCCTTCCCTCTGCTACAGTCTCTCTGGTAACCCCCCGCCTTCCCTCTGGTACAGTCTCTCTGGTAACTCCCCGCCTTCCCTCTGGTACAGTCTCTCCGGTAACCCCCTGCCTTCCCTCTGGTACAGTCTCTCTGGTAACCCCCCGCCTTCCCTCAGCCATAGTCTCCCTGGTAACCCCCCGCCTTCCCTCTGCTACAGTCTCTCTGGTAACCCCCCATTCTATGACGAGATGGAGGAGGAAGACTATGAAAGTCATGACAAGAATCTGTTCAGAAAGATCCTACATGGGGACTATGAGTTTGATTCACCGTACTGGGATGACATTTCTCCTGCGGGTAAGTGTAGCTGCCTTTTTGCAGAACCCGTAAGGAGGGTATATGTGCTCTCAGTGTAACTGTGCAATGGGCCATGATAAGTCTGCGCCCTGAGCGGACAAAACTAACGCTTTATTCTCCACCGCAGCCAAAGACCTGGTAACACGTCTGATGGAGGTGGAGCAGGACCAGCGGGTGACAGCTGCGGACGCCATCAGTCATGAATGGTGACGTCTCTCGTGTGTCCACCATACCATTCACTTACTCATTAGCTTCATAAACCGCCAACATTTCCTTATTTAGAAGCATTTCCATATTTTGTGAACAAGAAGAGAAATAAAACCTGTTCATCATTTACCTTTCATTTGGATGGTAAAATCATTTCATCATGGCTTATACGTGTAAGTAGCAGAACCAGCCAGCAGCACGATCTCCATCTGTGACTCACTCACCCCTCGTACTGTTCCCATACTCCCACCAGTGTGTGCACCTGGACTACACAGTGTTTCTGGAGGAGATAAGAAGGGTCATTCACAACCCACAATAAGCAGAGGCAGGATCCATCTCTAGGCGTGAGCTGGGCTATATGCTCCACCTCACGCTGACTGCACCACAGTATACTCTAGGCGAGAGCTGGGCTATATGCTCCACCTCACGCTGACTGCACCACAGTATACTCTAGGCGAGAGCTGGGATATATGCTCCACCTCACGCTGACCGCACCACAGTATACTCTAGGCGTGACCTGGGATATATGCTCCATCTCACGCTGACCACACCACAGTATACTCTACGCGAGAGCTGGGCTATATGCTCCACCTCACGCTGACCACACCACAGTATACTCTAGGCGAGAGCTGGGATATATGCTCCACCTCACGCTGACCACACCACAGTATACTCTAGGCGTGACCTGGGATATATGCTCCACCTCACGCTGACCACACCACAGTATACTCTAGGCGTGAGCTGGGATATATGCTCCACCTCACGCTGACTGCACCACAGTATACTCTAGGCGTGAGCTGGGCTATATGCTCCGCCTCACGCTGACCACACCACAGTATACTCTACGCGAGAGCTGGGCTATATGCTCCACCTCACGCTGACTGCACCACAGTATACTCTAGGCGTGAGCTGGGCTATATGCTCCGCCTCACGCTGACCACACCACAGTATACTCTACGCGAGAGCTGGGCTATATGCTCCACCTCACGCTGACCGCACCACAGTATACTCTAGGCGTGAGCTGGGCTATATGCTCCACCTCACGCTGACCACACCACAGTATACTCTAGGCGAGAGCTGGGCTATATGCTCCACCTCACGCTGACCGCACCACAGTATACTCTAGGCGAGAACTGTGATATATGCTCCACCTCACGCTGACCACACCACAGTATACTCTAGGCGGGAGCTGGGCTATATGCTCCACCTCACGCTGACCACACCACAGTATACTCTAGGCGGGAGCTGGGCTATATGCTCCACCTCACGCTGACCACACCACAGTATACTCTAGGCGAGAGCTGGGCTATATGCTCCACCTCACGCTGACCACACCACAGTATACTCTAGGCGGGAGCTGGGATATATGCTCCACCTCACGCTGACCACACCACAGTATACTCTAGGCGAGAGCTGGGTTATATGCTCCACCTCACGCTGACCACACCACAGTATACTCTAGGCGAGAGCTGGGCTATATGCTCCACCTCACGCTGACCACACCACAGTATACTCTAGGCGAGAGCTGGGTTATATGCTCCACCTCACGCTGACCACACCACAGTATACTCTAGGCGAGAGCTGGGCTATATGCTCCACCTCACGCTGACCACACCACAGTATACTCTAGGCGAGAGCTGGGCTATATGCTCCACCTCACGCTGACCACACCACAGTATACTCTAGACGAGAGCTGGGATATATGCTCCACCTCACGCTGACCACACCACAGTATACTCTAGGCGAGAGCTGGGATATATGCTCCACCTCACGCTGACCACACCACAGTATACTCTAGGCGAGAGCTGGGCTATATGCTCCACCTCATGCTGACCACACCACAGTATACTCTAGATGTGAGCTGGGTTATATGCTCCACCTCACACTGACCACACCACAGTATACTCTAGGCGAGAGCTGGGATATATGCTCCACCTCACACTGACCACACCACAGTATACTCTAGGCGAGAGCTGGGCTATATGCTCCACCTCACGCTGACCACACCACAGTATACTCTAGGCGAGAGCTGGGATATATGCTCCACCTCATGCTGACCACACCACAGTATACTCTAGATGTGAGCTGGGTTATATGCTCCACCTCACACTGACCACACCACAGTATACTCTAGATGAGAGCTGGGATATATGCTCCACCTCACACTGACCACACCACAGTATACTCTAGGCGAGAGCTGGGATATATGCTCCACCTCACGCTGACCACACCACAGTATACTCTAGGCATGAGCTGGGATATATGCTCCACCTCACGCTGACCACACCACAGTATACTCTAGACGAGAGCTGGGCTATATGCTCCACCTCACGCTGACCACACCACAGTATACTCTAGGCATGAGCTGGGATATATGCTCCACCTCACACTGACCACACCACAGTATACTCTAGGCGAGAGCTGGGCTATATGCTCCACCTCACGCTGACCACACCACAGTATACTCTAGGCGAGAGCTGGGCTATATGCTCCACCTCACGCTGACCACACCACAGTATACTCTAGATGAGAGCTGGGATATATGCTCCACCTCACGCTGACCACACCACAGTATACTCTAGGCGAGAGCTGGGTTATATGCTCCACCTCACGCTGACCACACCACAGTATACTCTAGATGAGAGCTGGGATATATGCTCCACCTCACACTGACCACACCACAGTATACTCTAGGCGAGAGCTGGGATATATGCTCCACCTCACGCTGACCACACCACAGTATACTCTAGGCATGAGCTGGGATATATGCTCCACCTCACACTGACCACACCACAGTATACTCTAGGCGAGAGCTGGGATATATGCTCCACCTCACACTGACCACACCACAGTATACTCTAGGCGAGAGCTGGGCTATATGCTCCACCTCACGCTGACCACACCACAGTATACTCTAGGCGAGAGCTGGGATATATGCTCCACCTCACGCTGACCACACCACAGTATACTCTAGATGTGAGCTGGGTTATATGCTCCACCTCACACTGACCACACCACAGTATACTCTAGATGAGAGCTGGGATATATGCTCCACCTCACACTGACCACACCACAGTATACTCTAGGCGAGAGCTGGGATATATGCTCCACCTCACGCTGACCACACCACAGTATACTCTAGGCGAGAGCTGGGTTATATGCTCCACCTCACGCTGACCACACCACAGTATACTCTAGGCATGAGCTGGGATATATGCTCCACCTCACGCTGACCACACCACAGTATACTCTAGGCATGAGCTGGGATATATGCTCCACCTCACGCTGACCACACCACAGTATACTCTAGGCGAGAGCTGGGATATATGCTCCACCTCACGCTGACCGCACCACAGTATACTCTAGACGAGAGCTGTGATATATGCTCCACCTCACGCTGACCGCACCACAGTATACTCTAGACGTGAGCTGGGCTATATGCTCCACCTCACGCTGACCGCACCACAGTATACTCTAGGCGAGAGCTGGGATATATGCTCCACCTCACGCTGACCACACCACAGTATACTCTAGGCGAGAGCTGGGATATATGCTCCACCTCACGCTGACCGCACCACAGTATACTCTAGGTGTGAGCTGGGATACATGCTCCACCTCACGCTGACCACACCACAGTATACTCTAGGCGTGAGCTGGGATATATGCTCCACCTCACGCTGACCGCACCACAGTATACTCTAGGCGTGACCTGGGATATATGCTCCATCTCACGCTGACCGCACCACAGTATACTCTAGGTGTGAGCTGGGATACATGCTCCACCTCACGCTGACCACACCACAGTATACTCTAGGCGTGAGCTGGGCTATATGCTCTACCTCACGCTGACCACACCACAGTATACTCTAGGCGTGACCTGGGATATATGCTCCATCTCACGCTGACCGCACCACAGTATACTCTAGGTGTGAGCTGGGATACATGCTCCACCTCACGCTGACCACACCACAGTATACTCTAGGCGAGAGCTGGGCTATATGCTCTACCTCACGCTGACCGCACCACAGTATACTCTAGGCGAGAGCTGGGATATATGCTCCGCCTCACGCTGACCACACCACAGTATACTCTAGGCGAGAGCTGGGATATATGCTCCACCTCACGCTGACCACACCACAGTATACTCTAGGCGAGAGCTGGGATATATGCTCCACCTCACGCTGACCGCACCACAGTATACTCTAGGCGAGAGCTGGGATATATGCTCTACCTCACGCTGACTGCACCACAGTATACTCTAGGCGAGAGCTGGGCTATATGCTCCACCTCACACTGACCGCACCACAGTATACTCTAGGCGAGAGCTGGGATATATGCTCCACCTCACGCTGACTGCACCACAGTATACGCTAGGCGAGAGCTGGGATATATGCTCCACCTCACGCTGACTGCACCACAGTATACTCTAGACGAGAGCTGGGATATATGCTCCACCTCACGCTGACCACACCACAGTATACTCTAGGCGTGAGCTGGGCTATATGCTCTACCTCACGCTGACCACACCACAGTATACTCTAGGCGAGAGCTGGGCTATATGCTCCACCTCACACTGACCGCACCACAGTATACTCTAGGCGTGAGCTGGGATATATGCTCCACCTCACGCTGACCACACCACAGTATACTCTAGGCGAGAGCTGGGATATATGCTCCGCCTCACACTGACCGCACCACAGTATACTCTAGGCGAGAGCTGGGATATATGCTCCACCTCACGCTGACCACACCACAGTATACTCTAGGCATGAGCTGGGCTATATGCTCCACCTCACGCTGACCGCACCACAGTATACTCTAGGCATGAGCTGGGATATATGCTCCACCTCACGCTGACCACACCACAGTATACTCTAGACGAGAGCTGTGATATATGCTCCACCTCACGCTGACCACACCACAGTATACTCTAGGCGAGAGCTGGGATATATGCTCCACCTCACGCTGACTGCACCACAGTATACTCTAGGCATGAGCTGGGATATATGCTCCACCTCACGCTGACCACACCACAGTATACTCTAGGCGAGAGCTGGGATATATGCTCCACCTCACGCTGACCACACCACAGTATACTCTAGACGAGAGCTGGGATATATGCTCCACCTCACGCTGACCGCACCACAGTATACTCTAGGCATGAGCTGGGATATATGCTCCACCTCACGCTGACTGCACCACAGTATACTCTAGACGAGAGCTGGGATATATGCTCCACCTCACGCTGACCACACCACAGTATACTCTAGGTGTGAGCTGGGCTATATGCTCCACCTCACGCTGACCACACCACAGTATACTCTAGACGAGAGCTGGGATATATGCTCCACCTCACGCTGACCACACCACAGTATACTCTAGATGAGAGCTGGGCTATATGCTCCACCTCACGCTGACCGCACCACAGTATACTCTAGGCGAGAGCTGGGATATATGCTCCACCTCACGCTGACCACACCACAGTATACTCTAGACGAGAGCTGGGATATATGCTCCACCTCACGCTGACCGCACCACAGTATACTCTAGGTGTGAGCTGGGCTATATGCTCCACCTCACGCTGACCACACCACAGTATACTCTAGGCGAGAGCTGGGATATATGCTCCACCTCACGCTGACCACACCACAGTATACTCTAGGCGAGAGCTGGGATATATGCTCCGCCTCACTCTGACCACACCACAGTATACTCTAGGCGTGAGCTGGGTTATATGCTCCACCTCACGCTGACCACACCACAGTATACTCTAAGCGAGAGCTGGGATATATGCTCCACCTCACGCTGACTGCACCACAGTATACTCTAGACGAGAGCTGGGCTATATGCTCCACCTCACGCTGACCACACCACAGTATACTCTAGGCGAGAGCTGGGATATATGCTCCACCTCACGCTGACCACACCACAGTATACTCTAGGCGAGAGCTGGAATATATGCTCCACCTCACGCTGACCACACCACAGTATACTCTAGGCGAGAGCTGGGATATATGCTCCACCTCACGCTGACCGCACCACAGTATACTCTAGGCGTAATCTGGGATATATGCTCCACCTCACGCTGACCACACCACAGTATACTCTAGGCGAGAGCTGGGCTATATGCTCCACCTCACGCTGACCTCACCACAGTATACTCTAGACGAGAGCTGGGATATATGCTCCACCTCACGCTGACCACACCACAGTATACTCTAGGCGAGAGCTGGGATATATGCTCCACCTCACGCTGACCACACCACAGTATACTCTAGGTGTGAAATGGGCTATATGCTCCACCTCACGCTGACCACACCACAGTATACTCTAGACGAGAGCTGGGATATATGCTCCACCTCACGCTGACCACACCACAGTATACTCTAGGGGAGAGCTGGGATATATGCTCCACCTCACGCTGACCACACCACAGTATACTCTAGGCGAGAGCTGGGCTATATGCTCCGCCTCACGTTGACCACACCACAGTATACTCTACGCGAGAGCTGGGCTATATGCTCCACCTCACGCTGACCACACCACAGTATACTCTAGGCGTGATCTGGGATATATGCTCCATCTCACGCTGACTGCACCACAGTATACTCTAGGCGAGAGCTGGGATATATGCTCCACCTCACGCTGACTGCACCACAGTATACTCTAGGCGAGAGCTGGGATATATGCTCCACCTCATGCTGACCACACCACAGTATACTCTAGGCGAGAGCTGGGATATATGCTCCACCTCACGCTGACCACACCACAGTATACTCTAGGGGAGAGCTGGGTTATATGCTCCGCCTCACGCTGACCACACCACAGTATACTCTAGACGAGAGCTGGGATATATGCTCCACCTCACGCTGACCACACCACAGTATACTCTAGGCGAGAGCTGGGCTATATGCTCCGCCTCACGCTGACCACACCACAGTATACTCTACGCGAGAGCTGGGCTATATGCTCCGCCTCACGCTGACCACACCACAGTATACTCTAGACGTGAGCTGGGATATATGCTCCACCTCACGCTGACCACACCACAGTATACTCTAGGCGTGATCTGGGATATATGCTCCATCTCACGCTGACTGCACCACAGTATACTCTAGGCGAGAGCTGGGATATATGCTCCACCTCACGCTGACTGCACCACAGTATACTCTAGGCGAGAGCTGGGATATATGCTCCACCTCATGCTGACCACACCACAGTATACTCTAGGCGTGAGCTGGGATATATGCTCCACCTCACGCTGACCACACCACAGTATACTCTAGGCGAGAGCTGGGTTATATGCTCCACCTCAAGCTGACCACACCACAGTATACTCTAGGCGAGAGCTGGGATATATGCTCCACCTCACGCTGACCACACCACAGTATACTCTAGGCGAGAGCTGGGTTATATGCTCCACCTCAAGCTGACCACACCACAGTATACTCTAGGCGAGAGCTGGGATATATGCTCCACCTCACGCTGACCGCACCACAGTATACTCTAGGCGAGAGCTGGGATATATGCTCCACCTCACGCTGACCACACCACAGTATACTCTAGGCGAGAGCTGGGATATATGCTCCACCTCACGCTGACCACATCACAGTATACTCTAGGCGAGAGCTGGGATATATGCTCCACCTCACGCTGACCACACCACAGTATACTCTAGGTGTGAGCTGGGCTATATGCTCCACCTCACGCTGACCGCACCACAGTATACTCTAGGGGAGAGCTGGGATATATGCTCCACCTCACGCTGACCACACCACAGTATACTCTAGGCGAGAGCTGGGATATATGCTCCACCTCACACTGACCTCACCACAGTATACTCTAGGCGTGAGCTGGGCTATATGCTCCACCTCACGCTGACCACACCACAGTATACTCTAGACGAGAGCTGGGATATATGCTCCACCTCATGCTGTCCACACCACAGTATACTCTAGGCGAGAGCTGGGATATATGCTCCACCTCATGCTGTCCGCACCACAGTATACTCTAGGCGTGAGCTGGGATATATGCTCCACCTCATGCTGTCCGCACCACAGTATACTCTAGGCGAGAGCTGGGATATATGCTCCACCTCATGCTGTCCGCACCACAGTATACTCTAGGCGTGAGCTGGGATATATGCTCCACCTCATGCTGTCCGCACCACAGTATACTCTAGGCGAGAGCTGGGATATATGCTCCACCTCACGCTGACCACACCACAGTATACTCTAGGCGTGAGCTGGGATATATGCTCCACCTCACGCTGACCACACCACAGTATACTCTAGGCGAGAGCTGGGATATATGCTCCACCTCACGCTGACCACACCACAGTATACTCTAGGCGAGAGCTGGGATATATGCTCCACCTCACGCTGACCACACCACAGTATACTCTAGGCGAGAGCTGGGATATATGCTCCACCTCATGCTGTCCGCACCACAGTATACTCTAGGCGTGAGCTGGGATATATGCTCCACCTCACGCTGACCACACCACAGTATACTCTAGGGGAGAGCTGGGATATATGCTCCACCTCATGCTGACCACACCACAGTATACTCTAGGGGAGAGCTGGGATATATGCTCCACCTCATGCTGTCCGCACCACAGTATACTCTAGGCGTGAGCTGGGATATAGCTGGGATATATGCTCCACCTCACGCTGACCACACCACAGTATACTCTAGGGGAGAGCTGGGATATATGCTCCACCTCACGCTGACCACACCACAGTATACTCTAGGGGAGAGCTGGGATATATGCTCCACCTCACGCTGACCACACCACAGTATACTCTAGGCGTGAGCTGGGATATATGCTCCACCTCACGCTGACCGCACCACAGTATACTCTAGGGGAGAGCTGGGATATATGCTCCACCTCACGCTGACCACACCACAGTATACTCTAGATGAGAGCTGGGCTATATGCTCCGCCTCACGCTGACCGCACCACAGTATACTCTAGGCGAGAGCTGGGTTATATGCTCCACCTCACGCTGACCTCACCACAGTATACTCTAGGCGAGAGCTGGGATATATGCTCCACCTCACGCTGACCACACCACAGTATACTCTAGGGGAGAGCTGGGATATATGCTCCACCTCATGCTGTCCGCACCACAGTATACTCTAGGCGTGAGCTGGGATATATGCTCCACCTCACGCTGACCACACCACAGTATACTCTAGGCGTGAGCTGGGCTATATGCTCTACCTCACGCTGACCACACCACAGTATACTCTAGGCGAGAGCTGGGCTATATGCTCCACCTCACGCTGACCGCACCACAGTATACTCTAGGCATGAGCTGGGATATATGCTCCATCTCACGCTGACCTCACCACAGTATACTCTAGGCGAGAGCTGGGATATATGCTCCACCTCACGCTGACTGCATCACAGTATACTCTAGGCATGAGCTGGGATATATGCTCCACCTCACGCTGACCACACCACAGTATACTCTAGGCGAGAGCTGGGATATATGCTCCACCTCACGCTGACCGCACCACAGTATACTCTAGGCATGAGCTGGGATATATGCTCCACCTCACGCTGACTGCACCACAGTATACTCTAGACGAGAGCTGGGATATATGCTCCACCTCACGCTGACCACACCACAGTATACTCTAGGTGTGAGCTGGGCTATATGCTCCACCTCACGCTGACCACACCACAGTATACTCTAGACGAGAGCTGGGATATATGCTCCACCTCACGCTGACCACACCACAGTATACTCTAGATGAGAGCTGGGCTATATGCTCCACCTCACGCTGACCGCACCACAGTATACTCTAGGCGAGAGCTGGGATATATGCTCCACCTCACGCTGACCACACCACAGTATACTCTAGACGAGAGCTGGGATATATGCTCCACCTCACGCTGACCGCACCACAGTATACTCTAGGTGTGAGCTGGGCTATATGCTCCACCTCACGCTGACCACACCACAGTATACTCTAGGCGAGAGCTGGGATATATGCTCCACCTCACGCTGACCACACCACAGTATACTCTAGGCGAGAGCTGGGATATATGCTCCGCCTCACTCTGACCACACCACAGTATACTCTAGGCGTGAGCTGGGTTATATGCTCCACCTCACGCTGACCACATCACAGTATACTCTAGGCGAGAGCTGGGATATATGCTCCACCTCACGCTGACTGCACCACAGTATACTCTAGACGAGAGCTGGGCTATATGCTCCACCTCACGCTGACCACACCACAGTATACTCTAGGCGAGAGCTGGGATATATGCTCCACCTCACGCTGACCACACCACAGTATACTCTAGGCGAGAGCTGGAATATATGCTCCACCTCACGCTGACCACACCACAGTATACTCTAGGCGAGAGCTGGGATATATGCTCCACCTCACGCTGACCTCACCACAGTATACTCTAGGCGAGAGCTGGGCTATATGCTCCACCTCACGCTGACCTCACCACAGTATACTCTAGACGAGAGCTGGGATATATGCTCCACCTCACGCTGACCACACCACAGTATACTCTAGGCGAGAGCTGGGATATATGCTCCACCTCACGCTGACCACACCACAGTATACTCTAGGTGTGAAATGGGCCTATTGCTCCGCCTCACGCTGACCTCACCACAGTATACTCTAGGCGAGAGCTGGGATATATGCTCCACCTCACGCTGACCGCACCACAGTATACTCTAGACGAGAGCTGGGATATATGCTCCACCTCACGCTGACCACACCACAGTATACTCTAGGCGAGAGCTGGGCTATATGCTCCGCCTCACGCTGACCACACCACAGTTTACTCTACGCGAGAGCTGGGCTATATGCTCCACCTCACGCTGACCACACCACAGTATACTCTAGGCGTGATCTGGGATATATGCTCCATCTCACGCTGACTGCACCACAGTATACTCTAGGCGAGAGCTGGGATATATGCTCCACCTCACGCTGACTGCACCACAGTATACTCTAGGCGAGAGCTGGGATATATGCTCCACCTCATGCTGACCACACCACAGTATACTCTAGGCGAGAGCTGGGTTATATGCTCCACCTCACACTGACCACACCACAGTATACTCTAGACGAGAGCTGGGATATATGCTCCACCTCACGCTGACCACACCACAGTATACTCTAGGCGAGAGCTGGGCTATATGCTCTGCCTCACGCTGACCACACCACAGTATACTCTAGGCGAGAGCTGGGATATATGCTCCACCTCACGCTGACCACATCACAGTATACTCTAGGCGAGAGCTGGGATATATGCTCCACCTCACGCTGACCACATCACAGTATACTCTAGGCGAGAGCTGGGATATATGCTCCACCTCACGCTGACCACACCACAGTATACTCTAGGTGTGAAATGGGCTATATGCTCCACCTCACGCTGACCACACCACAGTATACTCTAGGCGAGAGCTGGGATATATGCTCCACCTCACGCTGACCGCACCACAGTATACTCTAGGCGAGAGCTGGGCTATATGCTCCGCCTCACGCTGACCACACCACAGTATACTCTAGACGAGAGCTGGGATATATGCTCCACCTCACGCTGACCACACCACAGTATACTCTAGGCGAGAGCTGGGCTATATGCTCCGCCTCACGCTGACCACACCACAGTATACTCTACGCGAGAGCTGGGCTATATGCTCCACCTCACGCTGACCACACCACAGTATACTCTAGGCGAGAGCTGGGATATATGCTCCGCCTCACGCTGACCGCACCACAGTATACTCTAGGCGAGAGCTGGGATATATGCTCCACCTCACGCTGACCACACCACAGTATACTCTAGGCGAGAGCTGGGATATATGCTCTACCTCACGCTGACCTCACCACAGTATACTCTAGGCGAGAGCTGGGCTATATGCTCCACCTCACGCTGACCACACCACAGTATACTCTAGGCGAGAGCTGGGATATATGCTCCACCTCATGCTGACCACACCACAGTATACTCTAGGCGAGAGCTGGGATATATGCTCCACCTCACGCTGACCACACCACAGTATACTCTAGGCGTGAGCTGGGATATATGCTCCACCTCACGCTGACCACACCACAGTATACTCTAGGCGTGAGCTGGGCTATATGCTCCGCCTCACGCTGACCACACCACAGTATACTCTAGGCGAGAGCTGGGATATATGCTCCACCTCACGCTGACCACACCACAGTATACTCTAGACGAGAGCTGGGATATATGCTCCACCTCACGCTGACCACACCACAGTATACTCTAGACGAGAGCTGGGATATATGCTCCACCTCACGCTGACCGCACCACAGTATACTCTAAGCGAGAGCTGGGATATATGCTCCACCTCACGCTGACCGCACCACAGTATACTCTACGCGAGAGCTGGGATATATGCTCCACCTCACACTGACCTCACCACAGTATACTCTAGGCGAGAGCTGGGATATATGCTCCACCTCACACTGACCTCACCACAGTATATTCTAGGCGAGAGCTGGGATATATGCTCCACCTCACGCTGACCACACCACAGTATACTCTAGGCGAGAGCTGGGATATATGCTCCACCTCACGCTGACCACACCACAGTATACTCTAGGCGTGAGCTGGGATATATGCTCCACCTCACGCTGACCACACCACAGTATACTCTAGGCGAGAGCTGGGATATATGCTCCACCTCACGCTGACCACACCACAGTATACTCTAGGTGTGAAATGGGCTATATGCTCCACCTCACGCTGACCACACCACAGTATACTCTAGGTGTGAAATGGGCTATATGCTCCACCTCACGCTGACCACACCACAGTATACTCTAGGCGAGAGCTGGGCTATATGCTCCGCCTCACGCTGACCGCACCACAGTATACTCTAGGCGAGAGCTGGGATATATGCTCTACCTCACGCTGACCGCACCACAGTATACTCTAGACGAGAGCTGGGATATATGCTCCACCTCACGCTGACCACACCACAGTATACTCTAGGCGAGAGCTGGGCTATATGCTCCGCCTCACGCTGACCACACCACAGTATACTCTAGACGAGAGCTGGGATATATGCTCCACCTCACGCTGACCACACCACAGTATACTCTAGGCGAGAGCTGGGCTATATGCTCCGCCTCACGCTGACCACACCACAGTATACTCTAGACGAGAGCTGGGATATATGCTCCACCTCACGCTGACCGCACCACAGTATACTCTAGGCGAGAGCTGGGCTATATGCTCCGCCTCACGCTGACCGCACCACAGTATACTCTAGGCGAGAGCTGGGCTATATGCTCCGCCTCACGCTGACCGCACCACAGTATACTCTAGGCGAGAGCTGGGCTATATGCTCCACCTCATGCTGACCACACCACAGTATACTCTAGGTGTGAAATAGACCTATTGCTCCACCTCATTCATACCGAACCACAGGGAACGTTTTCGGGGCGGCTGCGTGATGTCACATGCAGCCGCTCAGTAAAAAAAATGGGCGCTGACCGCCTGACAACACAGCCAGGGGTCAGCCTTAGAGCTGCCTCCACAATGTAACTGCAGACGCATTGGGGTGCGGCCTCACACATGCTGGGTGGTATTACCCTGTGCTGGGCGGTCCCCAGCATGTGAGGAGAGGAACACAGATCTGGCCGCGTATGCAGCAATCCTCGTTCATCTCTGAATAACCCCCAAAGTCTCTCTGCTGGATGTCTAATCCACTCACATCTTCCGCACTCGCAAGAGACATGGAGACCCGCTCACGTTATCCAATCAGAACATACTTGCCTACCATTCCGGAATGGCCAAGAGGTTACCCTCCACCCAGCCACCCACTTACAAGTGAAGTGGGTGGACTCGGGGGCTGATGATGCAATTTGCGACTATTACATAATCGCAGCCACGCCCATGCTGTACAATGCCAGTAATATCAGCAGTGTATAGCGGTGAGGTGGTCATGGTGACACGCCCCCAGCATGCCCATGTACCGCCCCTATTTCAGGTCAATGGCTCCACCTCCCCCATGCACTGTCTCCCGCTGTGCCAACCTGGCTTCTCCCTTCCTGAGCGGGCAGCCAGGGAGTCTGCACCTATGCATCAGATGCTACAGACACCATTATAATCACATGAACAATTGTGGCCATTTCTGTTATGAAGCCCCCCCAGTGCACCATGGGATAGTCACACTGACATAAAACAAGACAATAAAATCAATGTAACATAAAGTCATATAAAGCCAGCGTTCCTTCTCCTCTGTGTGCTCTCATTGGTCATAACAGAGGTTTTCCATGACATGAGCCTAAACCGCCATCCAGTCTCTGCTATTGTAAACCTGCTACACAAGCGTCCGCTGCTCTCTGGTAATTGGTGCTCATGTTTTTTTATTTTTAGGGTTTCAGGGAATGCAGCATCTGATAAAAACATAAAGGACGGAGTCTGTGCTCAGATTGAGAAAAATTTTGCTAAAGCCAAGTGGAAGGTGAGTTCTCCAATAACTATTATCCCTCTGGTGAGTGTTCCAATACCTATTATCCCTCTGGTGAGTGTTCCAATACCTATTATCCCTCTGGTGAGTGTTCCAATAGCTATTATCCCTCTGGTGAGTTCTCCAATAACTATTATCCCTCTGGTGAGTGTTCCAATTACTATATCCCTCTGGTGAGTGTTCCAATAGCTATTATCCCTCTGGTGAGTTCTCCAATAACTATTATCCCTCTGGTGAGTGTTCCAATTACTATATCCCTCTGGTGAGTGTTCCAATTACTATTATCCCTCTGGTGAGTTCTACATATCCCCCTGGTGAGTGTTCCAATTACTATTATCCCTCTGGTGAGTTCTCAAATAACTATTATCCCTCTGGTGAGTGTTCCAATACCTATTATCCCTCTGGTGAGTGTTCCAATTACTATTATCCCTCTGGTGAGTTCTCCAATAACTATTATCCCTCTGGTGAGTGTTCCAATACCTATTATCCCTCTGGTGAGTGTTCCAATTACTATTATCCCTCTGGTGAGTTCTCCATTAACTATTATCTCTCTGGTGAGTGTTCCAATACCTATTATCCCTCTGGTGAGTTCTCCAATAACTATTATCCCTCTGGTGAGTGTTCCAATACCTATTATCCCTCTGGTGAGTGTTCCAATTACTATTATCCCTCTGGTGAGTTCTCCAATAACTATTATCCCTCTGGTGAGTGTTCCAATACTTATTATCCCTCTGGTGAGTGTTCCAATACCTATTATCCCTCTGGTGAGTGTTCCAATTACTATTATCCCTCTGGTGAGTGTTCCAATTACTATTATCCCTCTGGTGAGTTCTCCAATAACTATTATCCCTCTGGTGAGTGTTCCAATACCTATTATCCCTCTGGTGAGTGTTCCAATAACTATTATCCCTCTGGTGAGTTCTCCAATAACTATTATCCCTCTAGTGAGTGTTCCAATACCTATTATCCCTCTGGTGAGTGTTCCAATACCTATTATCCCTCTGGTGAGTTCTCCAATAACTATTATCCCTCTGGTGAGTGTTCCAATACCTATTATCCCTCTGGTGAGTTCTACATTAACTATTATCCCTCTGGTGAGTGTTCCAATTACTATATTCCTCTGGTGAGTGTTCCAATAACTATTATCCCTCTGGTGAGTGTTCCAATTACTATATCCCTCTGCTGAGTGTTCCAGTAACTATTATCCCTATGGTGAGTGTTCCAATTACTATATCCAATCAATTAGTTCTCCAATAACTATTATCCCTCTGGTGAGTTCTCCAGTTACTATATCCATCCGGTGAGTGCTCTCATAACTATTATCCATCTGGTGAGTGCTCCATTAAATATTATCCCTCTGTTGAGTATTACAATTACTAATATGCCTCTGGTGAGTTCTCCAGTAACTCTTATCCATATGGTGAGTGCTCCAATAACTATTGGGGGTCATTCCGAGTTGTTCGCTCGTTAATTTTTTGTCGCAACAGAGCGAATAGTTGCTAATGCGCATGCGCAATGTCCGCAGTGCGTCTGCGCCAAGTAAATTTGCTATGCAGTTAGGTATTTTACTCACGGCATTACAAGGTTTTTTCTTCGTTCTGGTGATCGGAGTGTGATTGACAGGAAGTGGGTGTTTCTGGGCGGAAACTGGCCGTTTTATGGGTGTGTGTGAAAAAACGCTACCGTTTCTGGGAAAAACGCGGGAGTAGCTGGAGAAACGGAGGAGTGTCTGGCCGAACGCTGGGTGTGTTTGTGACGTCAAACCAGGAACGAAACTGACTGAACTGATCGCAGATGCCGAGTAAGTCTGGAGCTACTCAGAAACTGCTAAGAAGTGTCTATTCGCAATTCTGCTAATCTTTTGTTCGCAATTTTGATGAGCTAAGATTCACTCCCAGTAGGCGGCGGCTTAGCGTGTGCAAAGCTGCTAAAAGCAGCTTGCGAGCGAACAACCTCGGAATGACCCCCCTTATACATTCAGTGTTCCTTTACCTATTTTCCATCAATGTAGAACAGATTGCCAACACAGTTATATAGGTTTAGACAACAAATATCAGGAAAGCAACAAAACCAGAAAAACCTCATACACGGCCAAAGCCATATTGTAAAAAAAATAAGAATTTACTTACCGATAATTCTATTTCTCGTAGTCCGTAGTGGATGCTGGGGACTCCGTAAGGACCATGGGGAATAGCGGCTCCGCAGGAGACTGGGCACAAAAGTAAAGCTTTAGAACTACCTGGTGTGCACTGGCTCCTCCCCCTATGACCCTCCTCCAAGCCAGTTAGGATACTGTGCCCGGACGAGCGTACACAATAAGGAAGGATTTTGAATCCCGGGTAAGACTCATACCAGCCACACCAATCACACCATATAACTTGTGATCTAAACCCAGTTAACAGCATGATAACAGAGGAGCCTCTAGAAAAGATGGCTCACTACAGCAATAACCCGATTTTTTGGTAACAATAACTATGTACCAGTATTGCAGACAATCCGCACTTGGGATGGGCGCCCAGCATCCACTACGGACTACGAGAAATAGAATTATCGGTAAGTAAATTCTTATTTTCTCTAACGTCCTAAGTGGATGCTGGGGACTCCGTAAGGACCATGGGGATTATACCAAAGCTCCCAAACGGGCGGGAGAGTGCGGATGACTCTGCAGCACCAAATGAGAGAACTCCCGGTCCTCCTCAGCCAGGGTATCAAATTTGTAGAATTTTACAAACGTATTTGCTCCTGACCAAGTAGCTGCTCGGCAAAGTTGTAAAGCCGAGACCCCTCGGGCAGCCGCCCAAGATGAGCCCACCTTCCTTGTGGAATGGGCTTTTACAGATTTTGGCTGTGGCAGGCCTGCCACAGAATGTGCAAGCTGAATTGTACTACAAATCCAACGAGCAATAGTCTGCTTAGCAGCAGGAGCACCCAGCTTGTTGGGTGCATACAGAATAAACAACGAGTCAGATTTTCTGACTCCAGCCGTCCTGGAAACCTATATTTCCAGGGCTCTGACAACGTCTAGCAACTTGGAGTCCTCCAAGTCCCTAGTAGCCGCAGGCACCACAATAGGTTGATTCAGGTGAAACGCTGAAAACCACCTTAGGGAGAAACTGAGGACAAGTCCTCAATTCCGCCCTGTCCGAATGGAAAATCAGATGAGGGCTTTTACAGGATAAAGCCGCCAATTCTGACACGCACCTGGCCCAGGCCAGGGCCAACAGCATGACCACTTTCCATGTGAGATATTTTAACTCCACATATTTAAGTGGTTCAAACCAATGTGACTTTTGGAACCCAAAAACTACATTTAGATCCCAAGGTGCCACTGGAGGCACAAAAGGAGGCTGTATATACAGTACCCCTTTCACAAACGTCTGAACTTCAGGGACTGAAGCTAGTTCTTTTTGGAAGAAAATTGACAGGGCCGAAATTTGAACCTTAATAGACCCCCATTTCAGGCCCATAGACACTCCTGTTTGCAGGAAATGTAGGAATCGACCTAGTTGAAAATTCCTCCGTCGGGGCCTTACTGGCCTCGCACCACGCAACATATTTTCGCCAAATGCGGTGATAATGTTTTGCGGTTATATCTTTCCTGGCTTTGATCAGGATAGGGATGACTTCATCCGGAATGCCTTTTTCCTTCAGGATCCGGCGTTCAACCGCCATGCCGTTAAACGCAGCCGCGGTAAGTCTTGGAACAGACAGGGTCCTTGCTGGAGCAGGTCCCTTCTTAGAGGTAGAGGCCACGGATCCTCCGTGAGCATCTCTTGAAGTTCCGGTTACCAAGTCCTTCTTGGCCAATCCGGAGCCACGAATATAGTGCTTACTCCTCTCCATCTTATAATTCTCAGTGCCTTGGTCATGAGAGGCAGAGGAGGGAACACATACACTGACTGGTACACCCACTGTGTTACCAGAGCGTCTACAGCTATTGCCTGAGGGTCCCTTGACCTGGCGCAATACTTGTCGAGTTTTATAAACATGTGGAAGACTTCTGGGTGAAGTCCCCACTCTCCCGGGTGGAGGTCGTGTCTGCTGAGGAAGTCTGCTTCCCAGTTGTCCACTCCCGGAATGAATACTGCTGACAGTGCTATCACATGATTTTCCGCCCAGCGAAGAATCCTTGCAGCTTCTGCCATTGCCCTCCTGCTTCTTGTGTCACCCTGTCTGTTTACGTGGGTGACTGCCGTGATGTTGTCCGAATGGATCAACTCCGGGTGACCTTGAAGCAGAGGTCTTGCTGAGCTTAGAGCATTGTAAATGGCCCTTAGCTTCAGGATATTTATGTGAAGTGATGTCTCCAGGCTTGACCATAAGCTCTGGAAATTCCTTCCCTGTGTGACTGCTCCCCAGCCTCGCAGGCTGGCATCCGTGGTCACCAGGACCCAGTCCTGAATGTGCGGCCCTCTAGAAGATGAGCACTCTGCAACCACCACAGGAGAGACACCCTTGTGCTTGGTGACAGGGTTATCCGCTGATGCATCTGAAGATGCGACCCAGACCATTTGTCCAGCAGGTCCCACTGGAAAGTTCTTGCGTGGAATCTGCCGCATGGGATTGCTTCATATGAAGCCACCATTTTTTCCAGAACCATCTCATTGATGTACTGAGACTTGGCTCGGTTATAGGAGGTACCCCGCTAGCTCGGATAACTCCCTGACTTTCTCCTCCGGGAGAAACACCTTTTTCTGAACTGTGTCCAGGATCATCCCTAAGAACAGAAGACGAGTCGTCGGAATCAGCTGCGATTTTGGAATATTGAGAATCCAATCGTGCTGCCGCAACACTACCTGAGATAGTGCTACACCGACCTCCAACTGTTCCCTGGATCTTACCCTTATCAGGGAATCGTCCAAGTAAGGGATAACTAAAATTCCCTTCCTTTGAAGGAGTATCATCATTTCGGCCATTACCTTGGTAAAGACCCGGGGTGCCGTGGACCATCCATACGGCAGCGTCTGAAACTGATAGTGACAGTTCTGTACCATAAACCTGAGGTACCCTTGGTGAGAAGGGTAAATTGGGACATGAAGGTAAGCATCCTTGATGTACCGAGACATCATGTAGTCCTCTTCTTCCAGGTTCGCAATCACTGCTCTGAGTGACTCAATCTTGAATTTGAACCTCTGTATGTAAGTGTTCAAAGATTTTAGATTTAGAATCGGTCTCACCGAGCCGTCCGGCTTCGGTACCACAACAGTGTGGAATAATACCCCGTTCCCTGTTGCAGGAGGGGTACCTTGATTATCACCTGCTGGGAATACAGCTTGTGAATGGCTTCCAAAACTGTCTCCCTGTCAGAAGGAGACATCGGTAAAGCCGACTTTAGGAAACGGCGAGGGGGAGACGTCTCGAATTCCAATTTGTACCCCTGAGATAGCACCTGAAGGATCCAGGGGTCTACTTGCGAGTGAGCCCACTGCGCGCTGAAATTCATTGAGACGGGCCCCCACCGTGCCTGATTCTGCTTGTAAAGCCCCAGCGTCATACTGAGGGCTTGGCAGAGGCGGGAGAGGGTTTCTGTTCCTGGGAACTGGCTGATTTCTGCAGCCTTTTTCCTCTCCCTCTGTCACGGGGCAGAAATGAGGAACCTTTTGCCCGCTTGCCCACGAAAAGACTGCGCCTGATAATACGGCGTCTTCTCATGTTGAGAGGCGACCTGGGGTACAAACGTGGATTTCCCAGCTGTTGCCGTGGCCACCAGGTCTGAAAGACCGACCCCAAATAACTCCTCCCCTTAATAAGGCAATACTTCCAAATGCCGTTTGGAATCCGCATCACCTGACCACTGTCGTGTCCATAACCCTCTACTGGTAGAAATGGACAACGCACTTAGACTTGATGCCAGTCGGCAAATATTCCGCTGTGCATCACGCATATATAGAAATGCATCTTTTAAATGCTCTATAGGCAATAATATACTGTCCCTATCTAGGGTATCAATATTTTCAGTCAGGGAATCCGACCACGCCAACCCAGCACTGCACATCCAGGCTGAGGCGATTGCTGGTCGCAGTATAACACCAGTATGTGTGTAAATACATTTTAGGATGCCCTCCTGCTTTTTATCAGCAGGATCCTTAAGGGCGGCCATCTCAGGAGAGGGTAGAGCCCTTGTTCTTACCAGCGTGTGAGCGCTTTATCCACCCTAGGGGGTGTTTCCCAACGCACCCTAACCTCTGGCAGGAAAGGATATAATGCCAATAACATTTTAGAAATTATCAGTTGTTATCGGGGGAAAACCACGCATCATCACACACCTCATTTAATTTCTCAGATTCAGGAAAACTACAGGTAGTTTTTCCTCACCGAACATAATACCCCTTTTTGGTGGTACTCGTATTATCAGAAATGTGTAAAACATTTTTCATTGCCTCAATCATGTAACGTGTGGCCCTACTGGAAGTCACATTTGTCTCTTCACCGTCGACACTGGAGTCAGTATCCGTGTCGGCGTCTATATCTGCCATCTGAGGTAACGGGCGCTTTAGAGCCCCTGACGGCCTATGAGACGTCTGGACAGGCACAAGCTGAGTAGCCGGCTGTCTCATGTCAACCACTGTCTTTTATAGAGAGCTGACACTGTTACGTAATTCCTTCCAACAGTTCATCCACTCAGGTGTCGACCCCCTAGGGGGTGACATCACTATTACAGGCAATCTGCTCGGTCTCCACATCATTTTTCTCCTCATACATGTCGACACAAACGTACCGACATACAGCACACACACAGGGAATGCTCTGATAGAGGACAGGACCCCACTAGCCCTTTGGGGAGACAGAGGGAGAGTTTGCCAGCACACACCAGAGCGCTATATATATATACAGGGATAACCTTATATAAGTGTTTTTCCCCTTATAGCTGCTGTGACTTTAATACTGCGCGTAATTAGTGCCCCCCTTCTCTTTTTTAACCCTTTCTGTAGTGTAGTGACTGCAGGGGAGAGCCAGGGAGCTTCCCTCCAACGGAGCTGTGAGGGAAAATGGCGCCAGTGTGCTGAGGAGATAGGCTCCGCCCCCTTATCGGCGGCCTTATCTCCCGTTTTTCTATGTATTCTGGCAGGGGTTAAATTCATCCATATAGCCCAGGAGCTATATGTGATGCATTTTTTGCCATCCAAGGTGTTTTTATTGCGTCTCAGGGCGCCCCCCCCCCAGCGCCCTGCACCCTCAGTGACCGGAGTGTGAAGTGTGCTGAGAGCAATGGCGCACAGCTGCAGTGCTGTGCGCTACCTTGTTGAAGACAGGACGTCTTCTGCCACCGATTTTCCGGACCTCTTCTGTCTTCTGGCTCTGTAAGGGGGCCGGCGGCGCGGCTCTGGGACCCATCCATGGCTGGGCCTGTGATCGTCCCTCTGGAGCTAATGTCCAGTAGCCTAAGAAGCCCAATCCACTCTGCACGCAGGTGAGTTCGCTTCTTCTCCCCTTAGTCCCTCGATGCAGTGAGCCTGTTGCCAGCAGGTCTCACTGAAAATAAAAAACCTAAAACTAAACTTTTCACTAAGCAGCTCAGGAGAGCCACCTAGTGTGCACCCTTCTCGTTCGGGCACAAAAATCTAACTGAGGCTTGGAGGAGGGTCATAGGGGGAGGAGCCAGTGCACACCAGGTAGTTCTAAAGCTTTACTTTTGTGCCCAGTCTCCTGCGGAGCCGCTATTCCCCATGGTCCTTACGGAGTCCCCAGCATCCACTTAGGACGTTAGAGAAAACTAATTATAAAAAAAAGGCTGAGAGTATCTGATTTCTACCTATCCCAATATATGACAACACCAACAATCACTGGCAAAGTCCAACAATGATATAACTCATAAACGGCAGTGTTCACAAAGGGATCACCTCTCTTCTATTATCTCTGAGGCCATTTATGAACAAGCTATAGGTGCACTTGCAGCAACAACTAAACAAAGTTCCACGGCCCAATGGGGGTAATTCCAAGTTGATCGCAGCAGGAATTCTGTTAGCAATTGGGAAAAACCATGTGCACTGCAGGGGAGGCAGATATAACATGTGCAGAGAGAGTTAGATTTGGGTGGGGTGTGTTCAAACTGAAATCTAAATTGCAGTGTAAAAATAAAGCAGCCAGTATTTACCCTGCACAGAAACAAAATAACCCACCCAAATCTAACTCTCTCTACACATGTTATATCTGCCTCCCCTGCAGTGCACATGGTTTTGCCCAGTTGCTAACAAACTTGCTGCTGCGATCAACTCAGAATTACCCCCAATATTCTGCCCACACACAGTGGTTATATACTACGCATTTATCAAACTTACAACAGATTGCTAGGTTTCATCGGTTCTGTTAAGGGAAGGGTGCAATGTTTCCCTCTGTGACTGAGAACTGACCACAAGGGACAGATTCCTGATGGTGAGAGTGGGTGGCAAAGGGAAGTTGCCAGGTTCTCTACCCTTACAGATACATGAATTTCATGGGCTAGATCAGCCCCATTCATTCAGATCAGGAACACAATACAGCAGGGGTAAATCCAGTCCCTGTCTTTCCAACTAACGCAGCCAGGCTGATGAAGCTTTCATGTGTCTAGAAGCATGCACAGGGTAGAACACTCTCCTCTCTGCATGATGGAGCCAGGGAGACAGAGGCACTGCCTACTTCCCTACCAGACACCTACAAGTCTGGGGAGAGATTTAATCCTTTAAATTCATGCCCAAACACCCTCCAAAATCTTTGCCAGTGAACCTGGTTCATGTCTGGTCAACAGTGACTTTCAGAGGGTGAGTGGCCCTGACCTGGGACAACAGTTTACTGCATGTCCCTACCTTAGTCCTCCAGGCAATTAGCTGGCTGAGACTCCCATAAGTCCTTGCACCTCCTGAGTGCATTCAAACTCAGGAGCCGTCATTAGCAGTCCCTCTGACAGCTTACTGAGTGTAGCTGCTGGTAGCAGGGGTCTGTGTGATGGCCAAGTGTCACCCCATCAGCCTTAAACCATGGTCTTCCAAGGATTGGGGAGGACCCCTGTCGTCACCACAACCTCCACAGCCCAAGGATAGTGAAGAGCCATGAAATCTAATATACTTTATTTTATATATTAATTTATCAACCTTTATTTACTACCAGTCGGCTTCAACCATTACAGAACCACAGCATGGGACTTAGTACTCCTGGCTGCCGGGTGCCACCCCCAACCACACCTTTAGCGCTGCAGCCGCCGGACATTGCAGTGGTGTCAAAGTTATGTGCACACCAATTTATTTTAATATTTGTTTATATACATGTAAAAGCTTCATCACCCCTCAGACTCTGTCCGGTGCTACAGTGCAATACTCTAGAACAGGCATGTCCAACCTGCGGCCCTCCAGCTGTTGTGAAACTACATATCCCAGCATGCCCTGACATTGTTTTGCTGTCAGAGAATACTAAAGCTGTGTCAGGGCATGCTGGGATGTGTAGTTTCTCAACAGCTGGAGGGCCGCAGGTTGGACATGCCTGCTCTAGAAGAAGAGACAGAAGAAACATCTGAGTTACATTTGTACACCCCAGTTGCATTAAACCATGAGACAGGAACCTGGGACATACGTGTAGACCATTTATTGTTTTCCAAGCTCCTCTCTCGGTGATGCCTAATGCGTGACCCTGGAATGGTAATTACAGGCTTGATTTATACATAGCGAGGGATATGCGGCATATTTAGTGGTACAGTTACATCTCCAGTGTATTATTATCTCACTTACATATTACGTCTGCATAACAACATGACCTGTTCCTTATTTTAGCGGTTTCATATAATCATTGTCTCGGTTTGATAAGGAGTTTATTACATTACTTTTATGAGTATTGCTTCATGTTTTTAACATGAGGAGTTAGACCGGCTGAACTAAGTACACTTCTATTTATAGTTTGTATTCTATTTAACAGTTTTAAATCAGTGTGAATCATTCAGAATGCTATTTATTGATCTAGCACTAGTATACTGCACTCCAATTGGGAACAAGCACAGTAACAAAAGTAAACCGGGTATTACAGACAAAGTGGCAGGAGGGCACAGCTTGCAAGCTTACAATCTACACAGTGGGTTCTGCACCACTCTTATCTCTGTGTGGTTGTGATTCCATAGTGAAAGTGAGAGGAATTTATCAGTGATTTTCAATCTTTTTTCAATTCGCAGCACACTAAACAAGATTTTAAAACTGCCAAGGCACAACATTGTTCCCCAAGGGGGAAAAAACCCACACATTGGGGTATATTTACTAAGGTCCCGATTTTGACCGAGATGCCGTTTTTTCTTCAAAGTGTCATCTTGGTAATTTACTAAGCAAAAATCACGGCAGTGATGAGGGCATTCGTAATATTTTGGAAGTCCTAGGAAAAAATCACGAATCAATACACCATCGGTCAAATACGCCTGCAATTTGGTAGAAATCGGGAATTTACTAAAAAGTGCAAAACACAAACACTGCCGACAATAGCCAAACACTGCCGTGATGAAATACAAATCGTGAAAAAGTGCTAAAAAAAACAGACCTGCTTTTTTATCCCGTGTTTGTATAGGCATGCACGGATCCATGAGATCCGTGCATGTTTTTCAGTGGGAAGGGGTGGGAAATGTTTTAATTTTTCCAAAAAAAAAATGCGTGGGGTCCCCCCTCCTAAACCAAACCAGCCTCGGGCTCTTTGAGCCGGCCCTGGTTGCAAAAATATGGGGAAAAAATTGACAGGGGTTCCCCCATATTTAAACAACCAGCACCGGGCTCTGCGCCTGGTCCTGGTTCCAAAAATACGGGGGACAAAAAGCGTAGGGGTCCCCCGTATTTTTGAAACCAGCACCGGGCTCCACTAGCTGGACAGATAATGCCACAGCCGGGGGTCACTTTTATACAGCGCCCTGCGGCCGTGGCATTAAATACCCAACTAGTCACCCCTGGCCGGGGTACCCTGGAGGAGTGGGAACCCCTTCAATCAAGGGGTCCCCCCCCTCCAGCCACCCAAGGGCCAGGGCTGAAGCCCGAGGCTGTCCCCCCCCCCCATCCAATTGGCTGCGGATGGGAGGCTGATAGCCTTTGTTGAAAGTTATGAATATTGTTTTTAGTAGCAGTACTACAAGTCAAAGCAAGCCTCCCCCGCAAGCTGGTACTTGGAGAACCACAAGTACCAGCATGCGGCGGAAAACCGGGCCCGCTGGTACCTGTAGTACTACTACTAAAAAAATACCCCAATTAAAACATAAGACACACACCTTGAAAGTATAACTTTAATACATACATCCACACCTCCATATACACATACTTACCTTATGTTCACACGAGGGTCGGTCCTCTTCTCCAGTAGAATCCATGGTGTACCTGTTGAAAAAATCCTACTCACCAAATCCAGTGTAGATGGCTCCTCGGGTAATCCATTTGTAATCCAGGTACTTGTAAAAATAAAAAAACGGACACCCGACCTCGCACTGAAAGGGGCCCCATGTTTTCACATGGGACCCCTTTCCCCGAATGCCAGAAACCCCCTCTGACTTATGTCTAAGAGGGTTCCATCAGCCAATCAGGGAACGCCACGTTGTGGCACCCTCCTGATTGGCTGTGTGCTCCTGTACTGTATGACAGGCGGCACACGGCAGTGTTACAATGTAGCGCCTATGCGCTCCATTATAACCAATGGTGGGAACTTTCAGGTCAGCGGTGAGGTTACTTTCGGTCACCCGCTGAGCAGAAAGTTCCCACCATTGGTTATAATGGAGCGCATAGGCGCTACATTGTAACACTGCCGTGTGCCGCCTGTCATACACTACAGGAGCACACAGCCAATCAGGAGGGTGCCACAACGTGGCGTTCCCTGATTGGCTGAAGAAACCCTCTTAGACATAAGTCAGAGGGGGTTTCTGGCAGTCGGGGAAAGGGGTCCCATGTGAAAACATGGGGCCCCTTTCAGTGCGAGGTCGGGTGTCCGTTTTTTTATTTTTACAAGTACGTGGATTACAAATGGATTACCCGAGGAGTCCTCTACACTGGATTTGGTGAGTAGGATTTTTTCAACAGGTACACCATGGATTCTACTGGAGAAGAGGACCGACCCTCGTGTGAACATACTGTAGGTAAGTATGTGTATATGGTGGTGTGTATGTATGTATTAAAGTTATACTTTCAAGGTGTGTGTGTAAAGTCTTTATTGGGGTATTTTTTTAGTAGTAGTACTACAGGTACCAGCGGGCCCGGTTTTCTGCCGCATGCTGGTACTTGTGGTTCTCCAAGTACCAGCTTGCGGGGGAGGCTTGCTGGGACTTGTAGTACTGCTACTAAAAACAATATTCATAACTTTCAACAAAGGCTATCAGCCTCCCATCCGCAGCCAATTGGATGGGGGGGCAGCCTCGGGCTTCACCCCTGGCCCTTGGGTGGCTGGAGGGGGGGGACCCCTTGATTGAAGGGGTTCCCACTCCTCCAGGGTACCCCGGCCAGGGGTGACTAGTTGGGTATTTAATACCACGGCCGCAGGGCGCTGTATAAAAGTGACCCCCGGCTGTGGCATTATCTGTCCAGCTAGTGGAGCCCGGTGCTGGTTTCAAAAATACGGGGGACCCCTACGCTTTTTGTCCCCCGTATTTTTGGAACCAGGACCAGGCGCAGAGCCCGGTGCTGGTTGTTTAAATATGGGGGAACCCCTGTCAATTTTTTTCCCATATTTTTGCAACCAGGGCCGGCTCAAAGAGCCCGAGGCTGGTTTGGTTTAGGAGGGGGGACCCCACGCATTTTTTTTTGGAAAAATTAAAACATTTCCCACCCCTTCCCACTGAAAAACATGCACGGATCTCATGGATCCGTGCATGCCTATACAAACACGGGATAAAAAAGCAGGTCTGTTTTTTTTAGCACTTTTTCACGATTTGTATTTCATCACGGCAGTGTTTGGCTATTGTCGGCAGTGTTTGTGTTTTGCACTTTTTAGTAAATTCCCGATTTCTACCAAATTGCAGGCGTATTTGACCGATGGTGTATTGATTCGTGATTTTTTCCTAGGACTTCCAAAATATTACGAATGCCCTCATCACTGCCGTGATTTTTGCTTAGTAAATTACCGAAATGACACTTTGAAGAAAAAACGGCATCTCGGTCAAAATCGGGACCTTAGTAAATATACCCCATTGTCTCCTACGGGAAAATACACAAATTGTCCCCAAAATGAAAAAAACAAAACAAAAAAACACACTGTCCTGCACAGGAAGAAAATAACACACATTGGGGGTGATTCCGAGTTGTTCGCTCGCTAGCTGCTTTCAGCAGCATTGCACACGCTGGGAGTGTATCTTAGCTTAGCAGAAGTGCGAACGAAAGATTAGCAGAATTGCGAATAGAAATTTCTTAGCAGTTTCTGAGTAGCTCCAGACCTACTCACAAATAGCGATCCGTTCAGTCAGTTTCGTTCCTGGTTTGACGTCACAAACACACCCAGCGTTTGCCCAACCACTCCCCCATTTCCCCAGCCACTCCTGCGTTTTGCAACTCGAACGCCTGTGTTTTTCCGCACACTCCCATAAAACGGCCAGTTTCCGCCCAGAAACACCCACTTCCCGTCAATCACACTACGATCAGCACAGCGATGAAACAGCTTTGTTATGCCGTGAGTAAAATACCTAACTTTTGTGTAAAATAACTAAGCGCATGCGCTCTGCGAACCTTGCGCATGCGCAGTAAGCGACTAATCGCAGTATACCAAAAATCGGCAACGAGCGAACAACTCGGAATGACCCCCATTGTCCCCTACAGGAACAAAATAAAAACACAAATAAAACAAATAAAAACATGTTTCCCCCTGTGACTGATCTGTTGCAGGACTGACCACAAGGTTAACCCCCAACAGGAAAAAAAACTAAGAAAATAACATACACATTAGTTATTGCCCCAGCCCCCCACAAAATACTTACCTGACCTGTCAGCAGCAGAGAAGAGAATCAGCTGTGGGCGGCACATAGGTAGTTACGGCTCTGGTGGGCGGCACCAGCACCCAGTGGCTGCAACCTCAGTTACTATCACACTCACTGCAGAGATAGAGCATTAAGCCCTGTTTGGGAGGAACGGTAATGTGATGTGCGTGACCTCTGATGTCACACTATCACATCTCTATAGGCCATGGCGTCTGAGACACCGGAAGAGCCCAACCCTGCCCGGGCCCAATCTTAAGAGTTGGACTGGTGCCGGTGCGCAGTGGCGGGCATCTGCGGTAGCACACTAATGTGCTGTGGCACAGTGGGTGAAAAATGCTATTCCAAAATGTTGTAAAAATAAGATTTTAATCACCGGTAAATCTATTTCTCGTAGTCCGTAGTGGATGCTGGGGACTCCGTAAGGACCATGGGGAATAGCGGCTCCGCAGGAGACTGGGCACAGCTAAGAAAGATTTAGGACTACCTGGTGTGCACTGGCTCCCCCCACTATGACCCTCCTCCAGACTTCAGTAAGGATACTGTGCCCGGAAGAGCTGACACAATAAGGAAGGATTTTGAATCCCGGGTAAGACTCATACCAGCCACACCAATCACACCGTATAACTCGTGATAATATACCCAGCTTAACAGTATGAACACAACAGAGCCTCTCAAAAGATGGCTCAACAATAACCCTTGTAGTTAACAATAACTATATACAAGTATTGCAGACAGTCCGCACTTGGGACGGGCGCCCAGCATCCACTACGGACTACGAGAAATAGATTTACCGGTGAGTAAAATCTTATTTTCTCTGACGTCCTAGTGGATGCTGGGGACCCCGTAAGGACCATGGGGATTATACCAAATGGGGATTATACCAAAGCTCCCAAACGGGCGGGAGAGTGCGGATGACTCTGCAGCACCGAATGAGAGAACTCAAGGTCCTCCTCAGCCAGGGTATCAAATTTGTAGAATTTTGCTAACGTGTTTGCCCCTGACCAAGTAGCAGCTCGGCAAAGTTGTAAAGCCGAGACCCCTCGGGCAGCCGCCCAAGAAGAGCCCACTTTCCTCGTGGAATGGGCTTTTACAGATTTAGGCTGCGGCAGGCCAGCCACAGAATGCGCAAGCTGAATTGTGCTACAAATCCAGCGAGCAATAGTCTGCTTTGAAGCAGGAGCACCCATCTTGTTTGGTGCATACAGGATAAATAGCGAGTCAGTCTTCCTGACTCCAGCCGTCCTGGAAACATAAATTTTCAAGGCCCTGACTACGTCCAGTAACTTGGAGTCCTCCAAGTCCCTAGTAGCCGCAGGCACCACGATAGGTTGGTTCGAGTGAAAAGCTGATACCACCTTAGGAAGAAACTGGGGACGAGTCCTCAATTCTGCCCTATCCATATGGAAAATCAAATAGGGGCTTTTACATGACAAAGCCGCCAATTCTGACCCCCGCCTTGCCGAAGCCAAGGCCAAAAGCATGACCACTTTCCACGTGAGATATTTTAAATCCACGGTTTTGAGTGGCTCAAACCAATGTGACTTTTGGAAACCTAACACCACGTTGAGGTCTCACGGTGCCACTGGAGGCACAAAAGGAGGCTGAATATGCAGCACTCCCTTGACAAATGTCTGAACTTCAGGCAGTGAAGCCAGTTCCATTTTGGAAGAAAATCGATAGAGCCGAAATCTGGACCTTAATGGAACCCAATTGTAGGCCCATAGTCACCTCTGACTGTAGGAAGTGCAGAAATCGACCTAGCTGAAATTTCTCCTTTGGGGCCTTCCTGGCCTCACAGTACGCAACATATTTTCGCCATATGCGGTGATAATGGTTAGTGTTCACTTCTTTCCTAGCTTTAAATAGCGTAGGGATAACTTCCTCCGGAATTCCCTTTTCCTTCAGGATCCGGCGTTCAACCGCCATGCCGTCAACGCAGCCGCGGTACGTCTTGAAACAGACAGGCCCCCTGCTGCAGCAGGTCCTGTCTGAGCGGCAGAGGCCATAGGTCCTCTGAGATCATTTCTTGGAGTTCTGGTTACCAAGCTCTTCTTGGCCAACCCGGAACAATGAGTATAGTTCTTACTCCTCTCCTTCTTATTATTCTCATTACCCTGGGTAAGAGAGGCAGAGAAGGGAACACATACACCGACTGGTACACCCACGGTGTTACCAGAGCGTCCACAGCTATCGCCTGAGGGTCCTTGACCTGGCGCAATATCTTTGTAACTTTTAGTTGAGGCGGGACGCCATCATGTCCACCTGTGGCCTTTCCCAACGGTGTACAATCATTTGGAAGACTTCTGGATGAAGTCCCCACTCTCCCGGGTGGAGGTCGTGTCTTCTGAGAAAGTCTGCTTTGTGATGTTGTCTGACTGGATCAGCACCGGACGGTGTTGAAGCAGGGGTCTAGCCTGACTTAGGGCATTGTAAATGGCCCTTAGTTCCAGAATATTTATGTGTAGGGAAGTCTCCTGACTTTTTCATAGCCTTGGAAGTTTCTTCCCTGTGTGACTGCCCCCCAGCCTCGAAGGCTGGCATCCGTGGTCACCAGGACCCAGACCTCTATGCCGAATCTGCGGCCCCCTAGAAGATGAGCCCTCTGCAGCCACCACAACAACGACACCCTGGCCCTTGGAGACAGGGTCATCCGCCGATGCATCTGAAGATGCGACCCGGACCACATGTCCAACAGATCCCACTGGAAAATCCTTGTATGGGACCTGGCGAATGGAATTTCTTCGTAAGAAGCTACCATCCTTCCCAGGGCTCGCGTGCATTGATGCACCGACACCTGTATACGTATTAGGAGGTCTCTGTCTAGAGAAGACAACTCCTTGGACTTCTCCTCCGGGAGAAACCCTTTTTATCCTGTTCTGTGTCCAGAACCATACTCAGGAACAGTAGACGCGTCGTAGGAACCAGCTGCGACTTTGGAATATTCAGAATCCAGCCGTGCTGTTGTAGCACTTCCCGAGATAGTGCTACTCCGCCGAACAACTGCTCCCTGGACCTCGCCTTTATAAGGAGATCGTCCAAGTACGGGATAATTATTTCGGCCATTACCTTGGTAAATACCTCAGTGCCGGGGACAGACCAACGGCAACGTCTGGAATTGGTAATGACAATCCTGTACCACAATTTTGAGGTACTCCTGGTGAAGAGGGTAAATAGGGACATGCAGGTAAGCATCCTTGATGTCCAGTGATACCATGAAATTCTCCAGGCTTGCAATAATCGCCCTGAGCGATTCCATTTCGAACTTGAACCTTCGTATATAAGTGTTTAAGGCTTTCAATTTTAGAATGGGTCTCACCGAACCGTCTGGTTTCGGTACCACAACATTTTGGAATAGTAACCCCGGCCTTGTTGAAGGAGGGGTACCTAGATTTCACCTGCTGGAAGTGCAGCTAGTGAATTGCCGCCAGTACTACCTTTCTCCGAGGGCAGCAGGCAAGGCTGAGGTGAGGTAACGGCGAGGGGGAGTCGCCTCGAACTCCAGCCTGTATCCCTGTGATACTATTTGCAGAACCTAGGGATCCACCTGTGGGCAAACCCACTGGTCCCTGAAGTTCCCGAGACGCGCCTCTACCGCACCTGTCTCCACCTGTGGAGCCCCAACGTCAAGCGGTGGACTCAGAGGAAGCGGGGGAAGATTTTTGATCCTGGGAACTGGCTGCTGGTGCAGCTTTTTCCTTCTTCCCTTGTCTCTGTGCAGAAAGGCAGCGCCTTTGACCCGCTTGCTTTTCTGAAGCCGAAAGGACTGTACCTGAAAATACGGTGCTTTCTTAGGCTTTTGTGAGGAAACCTGAGGTAAAAAATTTTCTTCCCAGCTGTTGCTGTGGATACGAGGTCCCAGAGACCATCCCCAAACAATTCCTCACCCTTATAAGGCAGAATCTCCATGTGCCTTTTATAGGCAGCATCACCTGTCCACTGCCGGGTTTCTAATACCCTCCTGGCAGAATGGACATTGCATTAATTCTGGATGCCAGCCGGCAAATATCCCTCTGTGCATCCTTTATATATAAGACGACGTCTTTAATATGCTCTATGTTAGCAAACTATTTTCCCTGTCTTAGAGTATTAATATTATCTGACAGGGTATCAGACCACGCTGCAGCAGCACTATTTATGCAGCAGCACTATTTATGCTGAGGCGATTGCAGGTCTCAGTATATAACCTGAGTGTGTATATACAGACTTCAGGATAGTCTCCTGCTTTTTATCAGCAGGCTCCTTCAAGGTGGCCGTATCCTAAGACGGCAGTGCCACCTTTTTTGACAAACGTGTGAGCGCCTTATCCACCCTAAGGGATATCTCCCAACGTGACCTATCCTCTGGCGGGAAAGGGTACGCCATCAGTAACTTTTTAGAAATTACCAGTTTCTTATTGGGAGAACCCACGCTACTTTACACACTTCATTCATTCATCTGATGGGGGAACAAAACACTGGCTGCTTTTTCTCCCCAAAAATAAAACCCCTTTTATGTGGTACTTGGGTTCATGTCAGAAATGCGTAACACATTTTTTATTGCCGAGATCATGTAACGGATGTTCCCAGTGGATTGTGTATATGTCTCAACCTCGTCGACACTGGAGTCAGACTCCGTGTCGACATCTGTGTCTGCCATCTGAGGTAACGGGCGTTTTTCTGAGCCCCTGATGGCCTTTGAGACGCCTGGGCAGGCGCGGGCTGAGAAGCCGGCTGTCCCACAGCTGTTTTACGTCATCCAGCCTTGTAAGGAGTTGACATTGTCGTTTAATACCTTCCACCTATCCATCCACTCTGGTGTCGGCCCCACAGGGGACGACATCCCATTTATCGGCCTCTGCTCCACCTCCACGTAACCTTCCTCATCCCACATGTCGACACAGCCGTACCGACACACAGCACACACACAGGGAATGCTCTGACTGAGGACAGGACCCCACAAAGTCATTTGGGGAGACAGAGAGAGAGTATGCCAGCACACACCAGAGCGCTATATAATGCAGGGATTAACACTATAACTGAGTGATTTTTCCCCCAAAAGCTGCTTGTATAAACAATATTGCGCCTAAATTTAGTGCCCCCCCTCTCTTTTTAACCCTTTGAGCCTGAAAACTACAGGGGAGAGCCTGGGGAGCTGTCTTCCAGCTGCACTGTGAAGAGAAAATGGCGCCAGTGTGCTGAGGGAGATAGCTCCGCCCCTTTTTCGGCTGACTTTTCTCCCGCTTTTTTATGGATTCTGGCAGGGGTATTTATCACATATATAGCCTCTGGGGCTATATATTGTGATATATTTGCCAGCCAAGGTGTATTTATTGCTTCTCAGGGCGCCCCCCCCCAGCGCCCTGCACCCTCAGTGACCGGAGTGCGAAGTGTGTATGAGGAGCAATGGCGCACAGCTGCAGTGCTGTGCGCTACCTTGGTGAAGACTGATGTCTTCTGCCGCCGATTTTCCGGATTCTTCTTGCTTCTGGCTCTGTAAGGGGGCCGGCGGCGCGGCTCCGGGACCGAACACCAATGGCCGGTTCCATGCGGTCGGTCCCTCTGGAGCTAATGGTGTCCAGTAGCCTAAGAAGCCCAAGCTACCACCAGTTAGGTAGGTTCGCTTCTTCTCCCCTTAGTCCCTCGTTGCAGTGAGCCTGTTGCCAGCAGATCTCACTGTAAAATAAAAAACCTAAAATATACTTTCTCTCTAGGAGCTCAGGAGAGCCCCTAGTGTGCATTCAGCTCAGCCGGGCACAGGATTCTAACTGAGGTCTGGAGGAGGGTCATAGTGGGAGGAGCCAGTGCACACCAGGTAGTCCTAAATCTTTCTTAGCTGTGCCCAGTCTCCTGCGGAGCCGCTATTCCCCATGGTCCTTACGGAGTCCCCAGCATCCACTAGGACGTCAGAGAAATACAATTTAATGTTTGAATCTGCTGCCCTAAGCTTTACATATGCTCCAGTCCAATGAATACTTATATATAACCTCCTAACTGTTCCGATATTCGCGGGACAGTCCCGTTTCTTTGGGACTATCCCCCTGTCCCACCCGCGGGTATCAGTATCCCGTGGTGGTGGTGGTGGTGGTGGGGTAGGGCGGCAGTTGCTCTGAGAATAGACACTGTGCGCATGCGTCTATTCAGTGGAGACAGAGGGGGCAAGCCAGCAGCTCACAGAGGAAGCCACAGACAAGGGAAGAGAGTCATAGCCAAGGGAAGAGAGTCATAGCCAAAGGGAGGGAACCACAGTCAAGGGGAGGGAGCCACGGCCTAAGGGAGGAAGCAGGGAAGCGGCAGCCAAGGGGGAGCCGCAGCCAAAGGGAGGAGCGACAGTCAAGGGGAAGGAGTCACAGCTAAGGGGAAGGAGCCACAGCCAAAGGGAGGAGCGACAGTCAAGGGGAAGGAGTCGCAGCTAAGGGGAAGGAGTCACAGCTAAGGGGAGGGAACCACAGTGAAGGGGATGGAGCCACAGCCAAAGGGAGGCGCGACAGTCAAGGGGAAGGAGTCACAGCTAAGGGGAAGGAGTCACAGCTAAGGGGAGGGAACCACAGTGAAGGGGATGGAGCCACAGCCAAAGGGAGGCGCGACAGTCAAGGGGAAGGAGTCACAGCTAAGGGGAAGGAGTCACAGCTAAGGGGAGGGAACCACAGTGAAGGGGATGGAGCCACAGCCAAAGGGAGGCGCGACAGTCAAGGGGAAGGAGTCACAGCTAAGGGGAAGGAGCCACAGCCAAAGGGAGGGAGCCACAGCCAAAGGGAGGAGCGACAGTCAAGGGGAAGGAGTCGCAGCTAAGGGGAGGAAACCACAGTGAAGGGGAAGGAGCCACAGCCAAAGGGAGGGAGCCACAGCCAAGGGAGAGGAGCCGCAGCCAAAAGGAAGGGCACCTCAGCTTGTGATATGCATGTGACTCACTTTGAATCTGTGGCAAAAAATATCTCAGTTTGCGAATCCAGATGTGCCTGACTCTGAATAAGGACTCGGATGAAGGTGCCTGCAGTCTGCTGCTTGATCTCTAGTGGAAATAGACTATGAATTGCTGCAAACTTAGGACTGTACTGTTGTGACATAAGAAACGTGTTCATGTGTTTTTGCCAGGGGAAACTTTTGTAGTAAGAACAATGCTGCAAGTATGGCGGTACGGGGGGCGGAAATTCCCAGCCGGTATGCAGTACCACCAGGCCGCCACCTTGCAGACACCATGTCGCAGAGAGGAGAGGCGCAGTCAGTCCGGTGACCGGCGGTTTCTCCTCCTTCGAGTTCGGCGGCAGTGTGGATTACACTCAAACGCCAGTTTGTGAGCCAATCAGAGCTCGTGGATTGCCAGCCAATCAGGAGCCGCCGCTGCCGTACCGCGAGCTCTTATTAGCTCGTGGAACGATACCAGATCTGAGGTACAGGCCGCTGCCACTGCAGGAGGAGACCAGACTGCGGGCAGGAGAGGCGCGTGCTGCGCTCTCCTCTCCCCAACAGCAGCAGACAGTGCCGGCCCCAGGCAGTAGCAGCAACAATGGTGACTTGCACTGTTGGGGGCATATCTGGTACTGTGGGGGCATATGTGTATCTGGCACTGTGGGGGCATGTGTGTATCTGGCACTGTGGGGGCATATTTGTATCTGGCACTATTGGGGGCATATGTGTATCTGGCACTATTGGGGGCATATGTGTATCTGGCACTATTGGGGGCATATGTGTATCTGGCACTGTGGGGGCATATCTGGCACTGTGGGGGCATGTGTATCTGGCACTGTGGGGGCATGTGTATCTGGCACTGTGGGGGCATGTGTATCAGGCACTGTGGGGGCATATCTGGCACTGTGGGGCATGTGTATCTGGCACTGTGGGGGCATGTGTATCTGGCACTGTGGGGGCATGTGTATCTGGCACTGTGGGGGCATGTGTATCTGGCACTGTGGGGGCATATCTGGCACTGTGGGGGCATATCTGGCACTGTGGGGGAATGTGTATCTGGCACTGTGGGGGCATATCTGGCACTGTGGGCACATATCTGGCTCTCTGGTGGCATGTGTATCTGGCACTGTGGGGGCATATCTGGCACTTTGGGGGAATATGTGTATCTGGCAATGTGAGGGCATATGTGGCACTGTGGGGGCATGTGTATCTGGCACTGTGGGGGAATATGTGTATTTAGCACTGTGGGGGCATATCTGGCACTGTGGGGGAATATGTGTATTTAGCACTGTGGGGGCATATCTAGCACTTTGGGGGAATATGTGTATCTGGCAATGTGAGGGCATATCTGGCACTGTGGGGGAATATGTGTATCTGGCACTGTGCAGGCATATCTGGCACTGTGGGGGAATGTGTATCTGGCACTGTGCGGGCATATCTGGCACTGTGGGGGCATATTTGTATCTGGCTCTATTGGTGGCATATATGTATCTGGCTCTATTGGTGGCATATGTGTATCTGGCACTATTGGGGGCATATGTGTATCTGGTACTGTACTATTGGGGTCATATGTGTATCACGCCCCCATTTTCTTTGTTCACGCCGATGTGGCCACACCCATTTTTGGGAGCGCACACACAGTACATGCAGCACTAAGTAAGAATTTGGTTTCTCCAAGAACTTACACTTGTGATTGGTGTGGGATTTCCTTTATTAGTTATGATAGCAGGAAGTCAGCAGTGATCTGTGGAGACCAGTATTACTTTCAGCAGTCTAGTGTTGGAAGAGTTACACCTACTCTCCCTGCGATGATGATAACACGTATATACCGTATTCACAATGCTTGTGAGATAGGGGAGGCTGTCTCTGGGAATGAAGCTTCTAACCCTAGGATAGATGTATCCTCTAAATCTCAGTACACGACTTGTTCAGAATTACTCCCAATGCGCACATCTTGCCCCACCAGATGCCAGTCAGATCTAGGTCTGCAAACACCTTTTTTCTGCATGAAGACTTTACCGGGGTCATGTAGGAACCCCCTACTCTCCCGCCATCCTCACAGTCTGATAACGCCTCTGTCACAATCTCTTTCAGAAAGCCGTTCGGGTCACCACCATGATGAAGCGTCTGAGAGCCCCAGAACATACAGAGTCCAAGACCCCTTCTCCGTCCAAGGACGAGGAGAAGTCCCCCAGCCTGGAAACACCTTCCCCATCACCTGCCATTACTCCGGCTGAGGAGGAGCCGTCTCCGCTCTGTCCTGCTACTGATGGCACCGGCTGAGACTCCGAGAGAGGACATCAGAACACCTAACCCTCTTCACCGCAGAGCATATCATCATTAACCCTTCCTTTCCCTCCACTTGTGGGGGAACCTCTGCAGTTATTAGCATTGTCTCTGTCCCACAGATCTGCAACAGATTGCAGAGCAGAGCGATACCAGTCGCATTGATTGCTAGAAAGAATTGCAGCACAGGCCTCCATTGCATTGCCCCAGTAACCCTTTCACTGCTACGCAGAGCATTTCTTCTACCGTTCTGCCCTTAGTTGCACTTAGAACGCTTTTACTTTCCCTCAGTTCCCTTTATGCTGCTATATAACATGACCCAGCCTCGCACCTCACTGCCCTCTGCCCGTCAGTGTCACCACACGACAGCACTTTCCAACTCAAAAGCCCTAAATCTGCTTTTGAAAACGTGAAATATTTGTTACAGAAATGTGATAGTTATTCCCCTTGTGAGATCGCCTCACCCGTCCTGCTTTCTGGCCGCCCCTCAGTAACGCCCGCCTTCCTTCTACACTCACTACAGCCATATTACATGGGGAGAAGGCTTGTACCCTGTTCCTGGGAGAGAGCGGCCTTATATGCTCCTCTCGTCTCACACACGTCAGTAAGCAGGAGGCGATCGCAGTACTGTAAGGCTGGGTGCGTACTTATTATATGCCCGGAACACCTCTTATCTTTTGCATCATACTCATGTACCCATCTATTTACCCTGCCTGGGACGTGCCCCCCTTTTTCTTTCCTTTGGGTGGGGGGCATGTAATGTACAGACCTTTACCCTGTGTTTTGTATGCTTTTCTTTAAATAAATGTGCTGCTTCTCCCAATCGTCTTACGGCGCATTCTTGGAATGGTGAAAAGAATCCAGGGACTTCAGGGAGAGAGATTCCAGACTTGACTTTTGTCTGACAAAGTCTGGAAACGATTTGCAAAATAGTTGACAGCACCATGTAACGGCCAGGCAGTATATTATAGAGGTACAGTGATGCCGGGCAGTATATTATAGAGGTACAGTGATGGCCATGCAGTATATTATAGAGGTACAGTGATGCCGGGCAGTATATTATAGAGGTACAGTGATGGCAGGGCAGTATATTATAGAGGTACAGTGATGGCCGGGCAGTATATTATAGAGGTACAGTGATGCCGGGCAGTATATTATAGAGGTACAGTGATGCCGGGCAGTATATTATAGAGGTACAGTGATGGCCGGGCAGTATATTATAGAGGTACAGTGATGCCGGGCAGTATATTATAGAGGTACAGTGATGCCGGGCAGTATATTATAGAGGTACAGTGATGCCGGGCAGTATATTATAGAGGTACAGTGACACCGGGCAGTATATTATAGAGGTACAGTGACGCCAGGCAGTATATTATAGAGGTACAGTGATGGCCGGGCAGTATATTATAGAGGTACAGTGATGCCGGGCAGTATATTATAGAGGTACAGTGATGCCGGGCAGTATATTATAGAGGTACAGTGACACCGGGCAGTATATTATAGAGGTACAGTGACGCCAGGCAGTATATTATAGAGGTACAGTGATGGCCGGGCAGTATATTATAGAGGTAGTGACGGCCGGGCAGTATATTATAGAGGTACAGTGATGCCGGGAAGTATATTATAGCGGTACAGTGATGGATGGGCAGTATATTATAGCGGTACAGTGATGGCCGGGCAGTATATCATAGTGAGAGCATATAACAGACAAAAAACAAACATATACGTCCCTGTTTTGAAAACGTAGGGTCGAATGCTCCTTTCTCGAATTCCTCAAATGAGTGACATTCAATTTGTGTGTCCCAACATGAAATATGAAAAATAAAGAACACAAAAACCAATGTGTAATATTTCACACAAAATTTGTTGCAGTCTCAAGATGTCAAAATATGTATAGATCCAGATCTGGCGTACCCCCACTCACTCATTCATAGATGGATAAAGACATATCAAGGTATCTTTTATATGGTATCCTGACACATTCGAGAAAAACCCTATGGGTAAACGGTGCAGAATGCAGATGAATGGTTATTTGAATGTGGAGCGCACCCCGAAACTCACAGAAGAGAATGGTATACGGGACACATCAAGGTATCTTAGAGGCATACAATTTCTCATATACAGCATACCCAGACTGACACTTGATGATGTAGAATAAATCCTATAAAGGTATCTTTAGTTGCTCTTTCTTTTCCATAGACATAAATCGTTAGATGGATCTCATACGACCTCAATGTGGTATGAAAAAAAGAACAAGACAAAAGGACCAATGTGTAGTATGTAAGACGTCCAACGTTTTATTTAGGCTAAGCCTCAAAAAAAGAGGTGATATATCAGACGCACCAAGAAATCCTTAAAGTGTATGGTTTCACAGAAATAGCGTACCCCAACTCACTGTTATGCACACCAGTGCCTGCAGGAATGTACTGGTGTTTGAACTGTTATGCAAAACAAATGGACTCACAGACAAACTGGGGAATATGACATAACGTACACAGAAGGTGATAGGGTAACAAAATACACACACAGTGAACAGAGAAGCCCAGAGGCTAAGGAACTGGGTATCTCCCTTGTATTAGAACTGCTCAGATGTAAAAAGCAAGATGTTGTGTTTTAATACGTAGAGAACCCGAAATGCTGTTGCTAAGGGCAACAGCAAAACCCTAAAGGGTTACAAACGGGTGTGGCAGTAAACTCCTTGGTCAGAGATGGAATGATAGACACAAGGAGAGCCTCCACAATCCTGATTCTCACTTGCAGTGCACAGGTTTAAGCTTACTGCCACTAAACTGACCCCTGACACCTAGCACAGTGAGACAGGATTAGACAGGCAAGTGTTAGAATACAGCCGCAAACTTGCTAAGTTCACAGAGTAATAACAGAACCCCAGCAAGCTAAACGACTGACTCCAGTCTTACTGCTAGGTCTGGATTGGCAGAGTGTAATACCAAATCCCCAGGCCTATTTGCAGTAAGCAACAAACAAATACAAAGCTACACAGTACTGGCTAACTTTCATGAACTGACTAACCAACAGAGATTCAGCAGCATCTGCTTACCCTGAAAAGAGGCCTTATAAAAGCAGGTGCTGTCCACGCCCCACTCAGACCTCACAGACTGTGAGCACAAAAACCAGCACCGGATCCCCTGCCGTGCACAGAGCCTATAACCACTGCACAGCAAAAGACCCGAACCGGAGTATCAGCTGCGCTCAGGTTACTCCACTAGCACTTGTCTCCCGGTTGCCATGACGACGTGGCAGCACAGGGCAGGAGACCCTAACAGTACCCCCCCTCTGACGAGGGGTCAAAGAACCCCTACCACCGGGTTTATCGGGGAACTGCGAGAAGAAAGAGCGTATCAGTCTGGGGGCATGAAGATCACAACTGCGCACCCACGACCGCTCCTCCGGGCCATACCCCTTCCAGTGCACCAAAAATGACAGCCGACCCCGAACCACCTTGGAGTCAAGAATCCTTTCAACAACAAACTCCCTCTGGCCACGTATCAGAAGAGGGGAAGGTCTTCCACTGGAAGAAGGATTACTAATCGCCCGTTTTAAAAGGGAACAATGAAATGTTTTATTGATACCCAAAGAACGGGGCAGATCTAACTGAAATGCCACCGGATTGATAACCCTGGTGATCTTATAAGGGCCGATGAACCGGGGCCCTAACTTATGAGATGGCTGTCTCAACTTCAAATTCTTGGTAGACAACCAGACGAAGTCTCCTAATTTGAAGCTGCAGGGTCTTTTCCGCTTATCAAAAACCCTTTTGGTCACTAATGACACAGACACAAGGGCTTTCTTCACTTTCCGCCAAATACCTCTAAGGACCGAAACCACAGAGGAACCACCAGGCGTGGAGTCCAGGGGGTCAAAAGAATTGGCCTTAGGATGATGCCCATACACACAAAGGAAGGGAGAGATCCCTGTAGCAGAGTGAGCCGCGTTGTTATAGGCAAACTCCGCCATGGACAGATGAGCAACCCAGTCAGTCTGACACTTGGAGACATAACACCTGAGGAACTGCTCCAAGGACTGGTTCACCCTTTCAGTCTGCCCATTAGACTGCGGATGGTAGCCTGACGACAAGCTGACAGAAATCTGGAGATCGGAACAAAATGCCCTCCAGAATTTGGCCACAAACTGGGATCCGCGGTCAGAGACCACATCAAGTGGCAACCCGTGGAGACGCACAACATGCAGCATAAATAATTCAGACAGGCGTCTGGCTGATGGCAGCCCAACCAGTGGAACGAAGTGCGCCATCTTCGAAAACCTGTCAACGACAACCCAGATGGCTGTCATCCCCGAGGATTTGGGCAAGTCCACCACAAAATCCATTGAAATGTGGGTCCATGGCTTAGATGGGATAGAGAGTGGATGTAATGGGCCAACAGGAACCCCTCTAGGAGTCTTATTTCGGGCACAGATGTCACATGCCCGAACCCACTGATCCACATCCTTGGCCACCGAGGGACACCACACCGCCCTAGATAGCAACTCCCGAGTTCTGGCAATACCCGGGTGACCTGCCGACTTCTTGGCATGGAATTCCAGGAACACTCGCTGTCTTAACCTAGGAGGCACAAACAAAAGACCTACCGGAAGGTCTGGAGGAGCCTGCTCCTGTGCTCTAAGGACTAATGATAAGAGGTCCTGGGTAATGCCCACTTTAATACATGATGGGGAAACAATGGGCAACGGCTCCTCGGTGGTCTCCTGGATTGGAGCAAAACTCCGCGAGAGCGCATCAGCCTTGATGTTTTTTGACCCAGGGCGATATGTTATCAAAAAATTAAAGCGAGCAAAAAACAAAGCCCATCGTGCCTGCCTGGCATTGAGACGCTTCGCTGACTCTAAATATGCCAGATTCTTATGGTCAGTGAGAATTGAGACCACAAACTTAGCCCCCTCAAGCCAGTGTCTCCACTCCTCGAGTGCATCCTTAATAGCCAACAATTCCCGGTTACCCACGTCATAATTCATCTCGGCAGGCGAAAATTTACGGGAAAAGTAAGCACAGGGATGAAGGCGATTATCAGACACTCCCATCTGAGAAAGCACTGCCCCAATACCCATCTCAGAGGCATCCACCTCCACCACAAAAGGACGCTCTGGATCTGGGTGTCGCAGCACCTTGGCCGAAACAAATGCCCTTTTGAGACGGGCAAAAGCCGCTTTAGCCTCACAAGACCAGTGAGCAACATCCGCCCCTTTCTTAGTGAGTGCCACCAAGGGCGCCACTATAGACGAAAATCCAGCGATAAATCGTCTATAAAAATTCGCAAAGCCCAGGAAACGCTGAAGCGCCTTCAAACTAGTGGGCTGCACCCAATCCAGGACTGCCTGTACCTTGGAACCCTCCATTTGGAAACCTTCTGGGGAGATAATATATCCTAGAAATGCGATTTGCTGAACTTCAAATTCGCACTTCTCCAGCTTCGCCCCAAGCCGGTGGTCTCTGAGTTTCTGGAGGACTAAGCGTACATGCTTCCGATGTTCCTCCAGGGAATGGGAGAAGATTAGGATGTCATCTAAGTATACAACTAAGAATCTATCCAAATATTCCCTGAGCACATCATTCATGAAATCCTGGAAGACTGCCGGGGCATTACAGAGCCCAAAAGGCATCACCAAATATTCATAATGCCCTGAGTGGGTATTAAAGGCAGTCTTCCATTCATCCCCCTCTCTTATTCGGATTAGATTGTACGCACCGCGTAGGTCAATCTTAGAAAAAATGGTGGCAGTACGAAGCTGGTCAAACAAGACCGAAATGAGAGGCAGTGGGTATGAGTTTTTAATCGTGATACGGTTCAATTCCCTGAAGTCGATGCAGGGTCGCAACGAACCGTCCTTTTTACCCACGAAGAAGAACCCCGACCCAACTGGAGACTGTGAAGGTCTGATAAATCCCTTAGCCAAGTTCTCCTGAATGTACTCTGCCATAGCCTGAGTCTCAGGACGTGACAGGGAGTACAACCTGCTCTTGGGAAGCTTAGCATTTGGCAACAAATCAATGGCACAGTCATAGGGGCGATGGGGAGGTAGTACCTCTGCAACTTTTTTGGAGAACACGTCCGCAAAATCTGCATAACACCCTGGCAATCCTGGCAAACTTAGCTGCGAGAGCCTGACTGGAAGGCTCAAGCAACTCCTGAAACAATCAGTACCCCAACTAAGAATCTCCCCAGAGACCCAGTCAAATTGAGGATTGTGGGCCCTTAACCAGGGTAACCCCAACACCAATGGGGCAAAAGTACAGACAGTCACATAAAAGGACAATTTTTCAGAGTGTGTGGCTCCAATAAACAAAGAAATCTGGCTAGTGCAAGAGGTAATTTTACCTTGGGATAATGGTTCCCCGTTTAACCCACAAATCTCAATTTCCGATGCCAAGGGTACTAAGGGAACAGAGTGTTTTAGGGCGAATTGGCGGTCCATAAAAACCCCGTCGGCCCCACTGTCCACAAAGGCCTCAGTCTTGACAGTTTGACCGAGGATCTTCAAGGTCACCGGAATGATAAAAGTCTTCTTGGGAAATTCTGACTTCTGGCCTGACAGGATATTTCCCATCACCCTCAGGCCCTGAAGTTTTCCGGCTTTTCTGGGCATGATACTACCACATGACCTTTATTCCCACAGTACAAACACAACCCCTGCTGTCTCCTCCGCGTCTTCTCACGCGAGGAGAGGCGGGTAGCCCCAATCTGCATAGGCTCCTCAGAAAATTCCTCAGAGTCTGAGGTTCCCTTGGGAAGAAAGGAAATCTCAGTCTCCCTTTCAAGCCTACGCTCTCTCAGCCGTCTATCCACCCGGATGGATAACTGCATGAGCTGATCCAAGCTATCAGGCAAGGGATATTGTACCAGTTGGTCCTTTATCTGGTTAGAAAGACCTCTTCGGTACTGGTGTCTCAGGGCTGGGTCATTCCACTGGGTATCATGGGCCAACCTCCGAAACTCCGTACAGTAAACCTCAACTGGCCTTCGCCCTTGCTTAAGGATCGAAATCTGAGCCTCGGCTGAGGCCGTCTTGTCAGGGTCATCATACAACATGCCCAGTGCCGTAAAAAAAGCATCAACACTTTTAAGCGACGGACAGTCAGGCTGCAACCCATATGCCCAGACCTGTGGGTCTCCTTGTAGCAAGGAAATCACTATGCCCACCCGCTGAATCTCCGACCCAGAAGACTGAGGCCTAAGCCGGAAGTATAGCTTGCAGCTCTCCTTGAAACAAAAGAACTGCGAGCGATCTCCAGAAAAACGATCCGGGAGATTTACTTTCGGCTCCTTAACCCCTGCAGGTGCTGCTGCTGCGGGAGCTCCGCCAGCAGCCTGGGAGGTGTGCATTTTAATGGACAAATCATTAAATTGCCGAGTCAGGACCTGCACCTGATCGACCACCTGTTGCAACGTATTTTGAGGGGTATGCTCCATATTCCCACAAAATTTCAACAGGAGTATTAGGCTGCTGAATATGTTATGCACACCAGTGCCTGCAGGAATGTACTGGTGTTTGAACTGTTATGCAAAACAAATGGACTCACAGACAAACTGGGGAATATGACATAACGTACACAGAAGGTGATAGGGTAACAAAATACACACACAGTGAACAGAGAAGCCCAGAGGCTAAGGAACTGGGTATCTCCCTTGTATTAGAACTGCTCAGATGTAAAAAGCAAGATGTTGTGTTTTAATACGTAGAGAACCCGAAATGCTGTTGCTAAGGGCAACAGCAAAACCCTAAAGGGTTACCAACGGGTGTGGCAGTAAACTCCTTGGTCAGAGATGGAATGATAGACACAAGGAGAGCCTCCACAATCCTGATTCTCACTTGCAGTGCACAGGTTTAAGCTTACTGCCACTAAACTGACCCCTGACACCTAGCACAGTGAGACAGGATTAGACAGGCAAGTGTTAGAATACAGCCGCAAACTTGCTAAGTTCACAGAGTAATAACAGAACCCCAGCAAGCTAAACGACTGACTCCAGTCTTACTGCTAGGTCTGGATTGGCAGAGTGTAATACCAAATCCACAGGCCTATTTGCAGTAAGCAACAAACAAATACAAAGCTACACAGTACTGGCTAACTTTCATGAACTGACTAACCAACAGAGATTCAGCAGCATCTGCTTACCCTGAAAAGAGGCCTTATAAAGCAGGTGCTGTCCACGCCCCACTCAGACCTCACAGACTGTGAGCACAAAAACCAGCACCGGATCCCCTGCCGTGCACAGAGCCTATAACCACTGCACAGCAAAAGACCCGAACCGGAGTATCAGCTGCGCTCAGGTTACTCCACTAGCACTTGTCTCCCGGTTGCCATGACGACGTGGCAGCACAGGGCAGGAGACCCTAACACTCACACTTGATAATATAAGGTGAATCCTATAAAGGTATCTTTTGGTGGACCCTTCTCCCCAGTGTAAAAGGAAACAACACACGTGGTAAGTATTTCAAGATGTCTTTACAGAGGTATGGTAATCTTCATGAATAGCGTACCCCAACTCACACTGAGTGATATAAGGTAAATCCTATAAATGGTATCTTTTGGTAAGCCCTTCTTCCCGGCAGAGCCGGCCCTAACCAATATGATGCCCTAGGCAAGATTTTGGCTGGTGCCCCCTAGCACCACTGCTGGTTCTGCCTCTGACCTTGCACTTCTTTCCCGGAACCATCACCCCTCAGCCATAGCAGTCCTTATTTTGGTGTTTGTACCCCCTATATTTTAAATAGGAACAGTTCGCACATTTGGTGCACAGCCCAAAAAGGGGTGTGTTTTTGCTGGCAAGGGGCATGGCCACACAATAGTAACCCCAATTCCAAATACGCCACACAGTACTGCACTTTATTCACATTTGATCATGCGATAGTTTCCATAATTCATATTACATCCCACAGTAGTATCACTTTACCTTATAAACGTTACTCCTCACAGTAGAGCCCCTTATTCACATTACATCACACTGAATTGCTCCTTATTCACATTACACTACACCCTATTGCTCTTTATTCACATTAGACAACACAGTAGTGCCCTTTCTATACGCAACACCACATAGAAGAGCACCTTATACACATAATTCCACACAGTAATGCCCCTAACACATATGAGACACATTATTAATGTCCTTCTAAACATAATGTGCATACACATTATGACAACCTTTATTAATGCCCTTTTACACATAATGTCCCTTACACGTATGCCGCACATTATTAATGCCCTAATACACATAATGACACACATAGTGCCCCCTGCACATTGTTAGTGCCTCTATACACATAATGACACACATACAGTAGTACCCTGTTACACATACAGTATGCCACACATTATTAATGCCCTTATACACATAATGACACATATAGTGCCCCTTATACATATGTTGCACATTATTAATGCATTTTTACATGACACACATAATGCTCCTTACACATATTCCGAACACTACTGCACAACCAACCCACTCACATGCACACAGCACTCACACTGCCACTAACACTGTGTCCTCTGCCTCTGCTTGGATACAGATGTGTCCTCACAAATCTTGCATCAGTGCTAACGTCGGGCACCTTTTTTTATGAAAATGCATCTTATTTGCATTGCTGTGTGGCTAGGATGCACAAGCAGCTTCTGCTGATTAAAATGATATACAGCATGCCTATATACTGTGTGAGACTGTGGCTGTATCTGCATATGAAATGCTACACACAGAATATAGGCATGCCGCATATCATTTTAATCAGCAGAAGCTGCTGATGCCCCTGGGCATATCAAATGCCCTAGGCAATTGCCTAGTTTGCCTATAGCAATGGCCGGCTCTGCTTCCCGGTGCAAAAGTAGACACTGCACGTGGTAAATAATTAAAGGTATCTATACAGAGGTGTGGTAATCTCCATATATAGCGTACCCTGACTCACATATATAAGTGAGGTAATGTTCCCATAAAGGTATCTTTATACTGCATGCCGAAAACTTCAAACCCGCATCACAATTTTTCTTAAAAACGAGATTTTATTCGGCTTTACGACACTTTACATCAACTCCTCCGCGGAGTGTACAAAAATACAAAAAATGAAAAAATAAAAATGTATTAGCCCCAAAGGGAGTCCAATAAACAATAAAAATCAAAACATAAAAACAGGTCAGGAATTAATCCGAGTAAAAAGAAGATGGCTACTCACACTCCCAGAAGTATATTCAATCAACGCAGTGATGGCAGGGCAGTATATAATAGAGGTACAGTGACGGCCGGGCAGCATATTATAGAGGTACAGTGATGGCCGGGCAGTATATTATAGAGGTAGAGTGATGGCAGGGCAGTATATAATAGAGGTACAGTGACGGCCGGGCAGCATATTATAGAGGTACAGTGATGGCCGGGCAGTATATTATAGAGGTACAGTGATGGCCGGGCAGCATATTATAGAGGTACAGTGAGGCCGGGCAGTATATAATAGAGGTACAGTGATGGCCGGGCAGTATATTATAGAGGTACAGTGATGGCCGGGCAGTATATTATAGAGGTACAGTGATGGCAGGGCAGTATATAATGGAGGTACAGTGATGGCAGGGCAGTATATTATAGAGGTACAGTGATGGCAGGGCAGTATATAATGGAGGTACAGTGATGGCAGGGCAGTATATTATAGAGGTACAGTGATGCCGGGCAGTATATTATAGAGGTACAGTGATGGCAGGGCAGTATATAATAGAGGTACAGAGACGGCCGGGCAGCATATTATAGAGGTACAGTGATGGCCGGGCAGTATATTATAGAGGTACAGTGATGGCCGGGCAGCATATTATAGAGGTACAGTGAGGCCGGGCAGTATATAATAGAGGTACAGTGATGGCCGGGCAGTATATAATAGAGGTACAGTGATGGCCGGGCAGTATATTATAGAGGTACAGTGATGGCCGGGCAGTATATTATAGAGGTACAGTGATGGCAGGGCAGCATATTATAGAGGTACAGTGATGGCAGGGCAGTATATAATGGAGGTACAGTGATGGCAGGGCAGTATATTATAGAGGTACAGTGATGGCCGGGCAGTATATTATAGAGGTACAGTGATGGCAGGGCAGTAAATAATAGAGGTACAGTGATGGCAGGGCAGTATATTATAGAGGTACAGTGATGGCCGGGCAGTATATTATAGAGGTACAGTGATGGCAGGGCAGTATATTATAGAGGTACAGTGATGGCCGGGCAGTATATTATAGAGGTAGTGACGCCCGGGCAGTATATTATAGAGGTACAGTGATGCCGGGCAGTATATTATAGTGGTACAGTGATGGCCGGGCAGTATATTATAGAGGTACAGTGATGCCGGGCAGTATATTATAGAGGTACAGTGATGGCCGGGCAGTATATTATAGAGGTACAGTGATGGCTGGGCAGTATATTATAGAGGTACAGTGATACTGGGCAGTATATAATAGAGGTACAGTGATGGCCGGGCAGTATACTATAGAGGTACAGTGATGGCAGGGCAGTAAATAATAGAGGTACAGTGATGGCAGGGCAGTATATTATAGAGGTACAGTGATGGCCGGGCAGTATATAATAGAGGTACAGTGATGTCCGGGCAGTATATTATAGAGGTACAGTGATGCCGGGCAGTATATTATAGAGGTACAGTGATGGCCGGGCAGTATATTATAGAGGTACAGTGATGCCGGGCAGTATATTATAGAGGTACAGTGATGGCCGGGCAGTATATTATAGAGGTACAGTGATGGCAGGGCAGTATATAATAGAGGTACAGTGATGGCAGGGTAGTATATTATAGAGGTACAGTGATGGCCGGGCAGTATATAATAGAGGTACAGTGATGGCCGGGCAGTATATTATAGAGGTACAGTGATGGCCGGGCAGTATAGTATAGAGGTACAGTGACGGCAGGGCAGTATATTATAGAGGTACAGTGATGCCGGGCAGTATATTATAGAGGTACAGTGATGCCGGGCAGTATATTATAGAGGTACAGTGATGGCCGGGCAGTATATTATAGAGGTACAGTGATGGCCGGGCAGTATATAATAGAGGTACAGTGATGGCCGGGCAGTATATTATAGAGGTACAGTGATGGCCGGGCAGTATAGTATAGAGGTACAGTGACGGCAGGGCAGTATATTATAGAGGTACAGTGATGCCGGGCAGTATATTATAGAGGTACAGTGATGCCGGGCAGTATATTATAGAGGTACAGTGATGCCGGGCAGTATATTATAGAGGTACAGTGATGCCGGGCAGTATATTATAGAGGTACAGTGACGGCCGGGCAGTATATTATAGAGGTACAGTGACGGCCGGGCAGTATATTATAGAGGTACAGTGGTGGCCGGGTAGTATATTATAGAGGTACAGTGATGGCCGGGCAGTATATTATAGAGGTAGTGACGCCCGGGCAGTATATTATAGAGGTACAGTGACGCCCGGGCAGTATATTATAGAGGTACAGTGACGGCCGGGCAGTATATTATAGAGGTACAGTGATGCCGGGCAGTATATTATAGAGGTATAGTGGTGCCGGGCAGTATATTATAGAGGTACAGTGACGGCCGGGCAGTATATTATAGAGGTACAGTGATGGCCGGGCAGTATATAATAGAGGTACAGTGACGGCCGGGCAGTATATTATAGAGGTACAGTGATGCCGGGCAGTATATTATAGAGGTACAGTGACGGCCGGGCAGTATATTATAGAGGTACAGTGATGGCCGGGCAGTATATTATAGAGTTAGTGACGCCCGGGCAGTATATTATAGAGGTACAGTGACGCCCGGGCAGTATATTATAGAGGTACAGTGACGGCCGGGCAGTATATTATAGAGGTACAGTGATGCCGGGCAGTATATTATAGAGGTATAGTGATGCCGGGCAGTATATTATAGAGGTACAGTGACGGCCGGGCAGTATATTATAGAGGTACAGTGATGGCCGGGCAGTATATAATAGAGGTACAGTGACGGCCGGGCAGTATATTATAGAGGTACAGTGATGCCGGGCAGTATATTATAGAGGTACAGTGATGCCGGGCAGTATATTATAGAGGTACAGTGACGGCCGAGCAGTATATTATAGAGGTACAGTGATGGCCGGGCAGTATATTATAGAGGTACAGTGATGGCCGGGCAGTATATTATAGAGGTAGTGACGCCCGGGCAGTATATTATAGAGGTACAGTGACGCCCGGAGAGTATATTATAGAGGTACAGTGACGGCCGGGCAGTATATTATAGAGGTACAGTGATGCCGGGCAGTATATTATAGAGGTATAGTGATGCCGGGCAGTATATTATAGAGGTACAGTGACGGCCGGGCAGTACATTATAGAGGTACAGTGATGGCCGGGCAGTATATTACAGAGGTACAGTGATGGCTGGGCAGTATAATATAGAGGTACAATGATGGCAGGGCAGTATATTATAGAGGTACAGTGATGGCCGGGCAGTATATTATAGAGGTACAGTGACGGCTGGGCAGTATATTATAGAGGTAGTGACGCCCGGGCAGTATATTATAGAGGTACAGTGACGCCCGGGCAGTATATTATAGAGGTACAGTGACGGCCGGTCAGTATATTATAGAGGTACAGTGATGCTGGGCAGTATATTATAGAGGTACAGTGATAGCCGGGCAGTATATTATAGAGGTACAGTGATGCCGGGCAGTATATTATAGAGGTACAGTGATGCCGGGCAGTATATTATAGAGGTACAGTGACGGCCGGGCAGTATATTATAGAGGTAGTGACGCCCGGGCAGTATATTATAGAGGTACAGTGACGCCCGGGTAGTATATTATAGAGGTACAGTGACGGCCGGGCAGTATATTATAGAGGTACAGTGATGCTGGGCAGTATATTATAGAGGTACAGTGATGCTGGGCAGTATATTATAGAGGTACAGTGACAGCCGGGCAGTATATTATAGAGGTACAGTGATGCCGGGCAGTATATTATAGAGGTACAGTGACGGCCGGGCAGTATATTATAGAGGTACAGTGATGGCTGGGCAGTATATTATAGAGGTACAGTGATGGCCGGGCAGTATATAATAGAGGTACAGTGACGGCCGGGCAGTATATTATAGAGGTACAGTGATGCCGGGCAGTATATTATAGAGGTACAGTGATGCCGGGCAGTATATTAAAGAGGTACAGTGACGGCCGGGCAGTATATTATAGAGGTACAGTGATGGCCGGGCAGTATATTATAGAGGTACAGTGATGGCTGGGCAGTATATTATAGAGGTACAGTGATGGCCGGGCAGTATATTATAGAGGTACAGTGATGGCTGGGCAGTATATTATAGAGGTACAGTGACGGCTGGGCAGTATATTATAGAGGTACAGTGATGGCCGGGCAGTATATTATAGAGGTACAGTGATGGCAGGGCAGTATATTATAGAGGTACAGTGACGGCCGGGCAGTATATTATAGAGGTACAGTGATGCTGGGCAGTATATTATAGAGGTACAGTGATGCCGGGCAGTATATTATAGAGGTACAGTGACGGCCGGGCAGTATATTATAGAGGTACAGTGATGGCCGGGCAGTATATTATAGAGGTACAGTGATGGCTGGGCAGTATAATATAGAGGTACAGTGATGGCAGGGCAGTATATTATAGAGGTACAGTGATGTCGGGCAGTATATTATAGAGGTACAGTGATGCTGGGCAGTATATTATAGAGGTACAGTGATGCCGGGCAGTATATTATAGAGGTACAGTGATGCTGGGCAGTATATTATAGAGGTACAGTGATGCCGGGCAGTATATTATAGAGGTACAGTGATGCTGGGCAGTATATTATAGAGGTACAGTGATGCCGGGCAGTATATTATAGAGGTACAGTGATGCTGGGCAGTATATTATAGAGGTACAGTGATGCCGGGCAGTATATTATAGAGGTACAGTGATGCCGGGCAGTATATTATAGAGGTACAGTGATGTCGGGCAGTATATTATAGAGGTACAGTGATGCTGGGCAGTATATTATAGAGGTACAGTGATGCCGGGCAGTATATTATAGAGGTACAGTGATGGCAGGGCAGCATATTATAGAGGTACAGTGACGGCTGAGCAGTATATTATAGCGGTACATTGATGGGCGAGCGGGGGGGGGGTAATCGTGATCAGGAATCAGTAGAAATGAAGGGGTCGCCTGCACAGACTGATCACATAGAAGGAGCATTATATTTATTATCGGGCGGTTTTATTAGAATTTACAGGGGGACAGAGACCGGCTGGTTTATCATTTATTTCTGTGGCCACTTTATAACTATCGCTCAGAGCCACCAATCACCAGCGGGTTCCACATTCCGTCCACCAGGAAATATACCTCAGTTCTCTATTATCAAATGTCTGACTGGATACAGCGCAATTCTCGCACAGGAGCCCGGACTCTGCTCTTTACAGATGTCCGGTTATGTTGGAAAGAGGCATCAAATGTAAAACAGCCTGATGGCATATGGGAGGCAGTAAAGCTGCGTCGGAAGATACCGACACTGGCCTCGGAATCCTGGGCCTAATTCTGAGTTGATCGCAGCAGCAAATTTGTTAGCAGTTGGGCAAAACCATGTGCAGTGCAGGGGAGGCAGATGTAACATGTGCAGAGAGTGTTAGATTTGGGTGGGGTGTGTTCAAACTGAAATCTAAATTGCAGTGTAAAAATAAAGCAGACAGTATTTACCCTGCACAGAAATAAAATAACCCACCCAAATCTAACTCTCTCTGCAAATGTTATATCTGCCTCCCCTGCAGTGCACATGGGACCTCATTCCGAGTTGTTCGCTCGCAAGCTGCTTTTAGCAGCTTTGCACACGCTAAGCCGCCGCCTACTGGGAGTGAATCTTAGCTTATCAAAATTGCGAACGAAAGATTCGCAATATTGCGAAAAGACTTCTCTGTGCAGTTTCTGAGTAGCTCGAGACTTACTCTTCCAGTGCGTTCAGTGCTTGTCGTTCCTGGTTTGACGTTACAAACACTCCCAGCGTTCGCCCAGACACTCCCCCGTTTCTCCAGCCACTCCCGCGTTTTCCCCAGAAACGGTAGCGTTTTTTCGCACACACCCATAAAACGGCCAGTTTCCGCCCAGAAACACCCACTTCCTGTCAATCACATTACGATCACCAGAACGAAGAAAAAACCTCGTAATGCCGTGAGTAAAATACCTAACTGCATAGCGAATTTACTTGGCGCAGTCGCACTGCGGACATTGCGCATGCGCATTAGCGACTAATCGCTCCGTTGCGAGAAAAAAGTAACGAGCGAACAACTCGGAATGACCCCCATGGTTTTGCCCAACTGCTAACAAATTTGCTGCTGCGATCAACTCAGAATTACCACCCCTGTGAGAAGGTGGTCGGCAGGCCACCTGTTTCAGGAACACAGTCCGTCGCCAGCGCGTCCATGTCCTCACATGGCTGCAGCCTGACAGTCAGGCTGCAGCTTTGCGGAAATTGCGTGCTGTGTCGCAGAATGAGATATATGCAATGCGGCATCTGCAGACCCCACACCATCGCAGCTATAAATAAACCGTGGGGTCCGTGTCCTCATCTGCATTGGGCCCACAGTCAGGATTATTACCGTGTACAATCAGCAGTATCAGGACCCGAATAATGCCTCCGTCCTCTCATCCAGCAATTACCCCACGTCACAGGTTACCCCGTCATTACCTCCGGCATAAGCCAGGTACAGGAGCCGCCGGCTTCTCCTCTGCTACAGGTCTTTATCAGGGATCCCCATGTCCTATTACTGACAGCAGATGGGACTGAATGGTCCAAGTAGGGATTATAGATATTAAGCATTTCTTTATTTTGTTTCATAGGGGTACATTTACTAAGCAGTGATAAGAGCGGAGAAGTGAGCCAGTGGAGAAGTTGCCCCCATCAACCAATCAGCACTGAAGTAACATCTATAATTTGCATACTATAAAATGATAGAGAGCTGCTGATTGGTTGATGGGGAAATATCTCCATTGGCTCACTACTCCGCTCTTATCACTGCTTAGTAAATGTACCCCATAGTGATTTACTGCCTATTACCGGATGGGGTGATAAGTCCCACTGATGTGACCACTGGAAGCGTTGCGGCACGGCGGCAGTGACATGTACGCAGCTTCCACATACTGTGCCATCACTATATTACAGTGCTTAGCGCTGGGCACAGATGCCCGATAATCCCATAGGATGGGACGGCCTGTCTGCCAGCCACGTGCACCACACTGCAGGGCGGCACAGTGTTGTCAGTGCCAGTGGCCGGCATACATTCTGCTCTATAGTCCTCTAACCCTGTCACTGCCAGCCAGACTCCTGCCATCCCCAGTGCAATTATCAGTATTCACTGGAGGCCTAATGCTTGTATGCAATGACGATGTTCACGCAGCTGAGCGACTGTCGCTAGATTGTGTATACGGCGCAATCTCCCTGCGCACACGTCAAGATACCTCTGCAAAGCCGCTGGCAGCGAGGATTTACATGCAGAGACATTGACAGGAAGGGAACGTTTGGGGGAGGTGACGGGGAGTGTCGGCAATAACACAGGCATGTCGGGGCCGTTTTCGGGGCATGTATCTGCAACCAGCGCTGCGTGTATGTACGTAGTATCTGTGACCAGCGCTGCATGTATGTACGTAGGATCTGCGACCATCACTGCATGTATGTACGTAGGATCTGCGACCATCGCTACATGTATGTACGTAGGATCTGCGACCATCACTGCATGTATGTACGTAGGATCTGCGACCATCGCTGCATGTATGTACGTAGGATCTGCGACCATCCCTGCATGTATGTACGTAGGATCTGCGACCATCGCTGCATGTATGTACGTAGGATCTGCGACCATCACTGCATGTATGTACGTAGGATCTGCGACCATCGCTGCATGTATGTACGTAGGATCTGCGACCATCCCTGCATGTGTGTATGTAGATCTGCGACCATCGCTGCATGTATGTACGTAGGATCTGCGACCATCCCTGCATGTATGTATGTAGATCTGCGACCATCGCTGCATGTATGTACGTAGGATCTGCGACCATCCCTGCATGTATGTATGTAGATCTGCGACCATCCCTGCATGTATGTACGTAGGATCTGCGACCATCCCTGCATGTATGTACGTAGGATCTGCGACCATCCCTGCATGTATGTATGTAGATCTGCGACCATCGCTGCATGTATGTACGTAGGATCTGCGACCATCCCTGCATGTATGTACGTAGGATCTGCGACCATCCCTGCATGTATGTACGTAGGATCTGCGACCATCCCTGCATGTATGTACGTAGGATCTGCGACCATCGCTGCATGTATGTATGTAGATCTGCGACGGGCACTGCGTGTATGTACGTAGGATCTGCGACCGGCGCTGCATGTATGTACGTAGCACCTGTGACCAGCGCTGCATGTATGTACGCAGGATCTGCGACCATCGCTGCATGTATGTACGTAGGATCTGTGACCATCGCTGCATGTATGTACGTAGATCTGTGACCAGCGCTGCATGTATGTATGTAGGATCTGCGACCGGCGCTGCATGTATGTACGTAGATCTGTGACCATCGCTGCATGTATGTATGTAGATCTGTGACCAGCGCTGCGTGTATGTACGTAGGATCTGCGACCATCGCTGCATGTATGTACGCAGGATCTGCGACCATCGCTGCATGTATGTATGTAGATCTGCGACGGGCACTGCGTGTATGTACGTAGGATCTGCTACCGGTGCTGCATGTATGTACGTAGGACCTGTGACCAGCGCTGCGTGTTTGTATGTAGATCTGCGACCGGCGCTGCATGTATATACATAGATATGTGACCAGCGCTGCATGTATGTATGTAGATCTGTGACCAGCGCTGCATGTATGTACGTAGGATCTGTGACCAGCGCTGCATGTATGTATGTAGATCTGTGACCAGCGCTGCGTGTATGTACGTAGGATCTGCGACCGGCGCTGCATGTATGTATGTAGATCTGTAACCGGCGCTGCATGTACGTACGTACGTACGATCTGCGACCGGCACTGCATGTATGTACGTAGGATCTGCGACCGGCGATGCATGTATGTACGTAGGATCTGTGACCAGCGCTGCATGTATGTATGTAGATCTGTGACCGGCGCTGCATGTAGGTACGTAGGATCTGCGACCGGCGCTGCATGTAGGTACGTAGGATCTGCGACTGGCGCTGCATGTATGTACGTAGGATCTGTGACCGGCGCTGCATGTATGTACGTAGGATCTGCGACCGGCGCTGCATGTATGTACGTAGGATCTGTGACCTGCGCTGCATGTATGTACGTAGGATCTGTGACCAGCGCTGCATGTATGTACGTAGGATCTGTGACCAGTGCTGCGTGTTTGTACGTAGATCTGCGACCGGCGCTGCATGTATGTATGTAGACCTGTGACCGGCGCTGCGTGTTTGTACGTAGATCTGCGACCGGCGCTGCATGTATGTACGTAGGATTTGCGACCGGCGCTGCATGTATGTACGTAGGATCTGCGACCGGCGCTGCATGTATGTATGTAGGGTCTGTGACCGGCGCTGCATGTATGTACGTAGGATCTGTGACCAGCGCTGCATGTATGTACGTAGGATCTGTGACCAGCGCTGCATATATGTATGTAGATCTGTGACCGGCGCTGCATGTATGTACGTAGGACCTGTGACCAGCGCTGCATGTATGTATGTAGGATCTGCGACCGGCCATGTATGTACGTAGGATCTGTGACCTGCGCTGCATGTATGTACGAAGGATCTGCGACCAGCGCTGCATGTATGTACGTAGGATCTGCGACCATCGCTGCGTATTTGTACGTAGATCTGCGATTGGCGCTGCATGTATGTACGTAGGATCTGCGACCGGCACTGCATGTAGGTACGTAGGATCTTAGTGTTCACTCTAGGCTGTTTAAGCAGGGCGCCGCGCCCTGCCCGTTTTTTAGCAGGCAAAACCCGCCCTGCCCCTTTTGCGGCGCCCTGCTAGAACAGCCGCCTGCTTCCTGCCCTCCCGGCGTGTATAGATGCCGTGCGCATGCGCGCGGCATCCATTCACGCATTGGGAGAGGGCTGGGGGAAGCCCAGCACCGACGGAGGTGCTGGGCACGCCCCCAACAGTGACGTCGCCGGCCACAGACGCTCTCTATAGTAGCGTCTGTGGGCCGCACCGCCCCCTAAAATGACGTATGTGTGGCCACGCCCCCTAATTTGCGTGGTCGCGCCCCCGTTTCGGCCGCACGCACATGTGCCCCCGGAGTCCGGCGCCCTGCCCCTTTTCACTCCTAGAGTGAACACTAGGATCTGTGACTGGCACTGCATGTATGTACGTAGGATCTGTGACCAGCGCTGCATGTATGTACGTAGGATCTGTGACCAGCGCTGCATGTATGTACGTAGGATCTGTGACCAACGCTGCATGTACGTACGTACGTACGTACGTACGTACGTACGTAGGATCTGCGACCGGCGCTGCATGTATGTACGTAGGATCTGTGACCAGTCCTGCATGTATGTACGTAGGATCTGCGACCGGCGCTGCATGTATGTACGTAGGATCTGTGACCAGCGCTGCATGTATGTACGTAGGATCTGCGACCGGCGCTGCATGTAGGTACGTAGGATCTGTGACTGGCGCTGCATGTATGTACGTACGTACGTACGTACGTACGTACGTACGTAGGATCTGTGACCAGCGCTGCATGTATGTACGTAGGATCTGTGACCAGCGCTGCATGTATGTACGTAGGATCTGCGACCGGCGCTGCATGTATGTACGTAGGGTCTGTGACCGGCGCTGCATGTATGTACGTAGGATATGTGACCAGCGCTGCATGTATGTACGTAGGATCTGTGACCGGCGCTGCATGTATGTATGTAGATCTGTGACCGGCGCTGCATGTATGTACGTAGGACCTGTGACCAGCGCTGCATGTATGTATGTAGGATCTGCGACCGGCGCTGCATGTATGTACGTAGGATCTGTGACCTGCGCTGCATGCATGTACGAAGGATCTGCGACCGGCGCTGCATGTATGTACGTAGGATCTGCGACCATCGCTGCGTATTTGTATGTAGATCTGCGATTGGCGCTGCATGTATGTACGTAGGATCTGCGACTGGCACTGCATGTATGTACGTAGGATCTGCGACCGGCACTGCATGTAGGTACGTAGGATCTGTGACTGGCGCTGCATGTATGTATGTAGGATCTGTGACCAGCGCTGCATGTATGTATGTAGATCTGTGACCGGCGCTGCATGTATGTACGTAGGACCTGTGACCAGCGCTGCATGTATGTATGTAGGATCTGCGACCGGCGCTGCATGTATGTACGTAGGACCTGTGACCAGCGCTGCATGTATGTATGTAGGATCTGCGACCGGCGCTGTATGTATGTACGTAGGATCTGTGACCTGCGCTGCATGTATGTACGAAGGATCTGCGACCGGCGCTGCATGTATGTACGTAGGATCTGCGACCATCGCTGCATATTTGTATGTAGATCTGCGATTGGCGCTGCATGTATGTACGTAGGATCTGCGACTGGCACTGCATGTATGTACGTAGGATCTGCGACCGGCACTGCATGTAGGTACGTAGGATCTGTGATTGGCGCTGCATGTATGTACGTAGGATCTGTGACCGACGCTGCATGTATCTGCGACCGGCACTGCATGTAGGTACGTAGGATCTGTGACCAGCGCTGCATGTATGTACGTAGGATCTGTGACCAGCGCTGCATGTATGTACGTAGGATCTGTGACCAACGCTGCATGTACGTACGTACGTACGTACGTACGTACGTACGTACGTACGATCTGCGACCGGCGCTGCATGTATGTACGTAGGATCTGTGACCAGTCCTGCATGTATGTACGTAGGATCTGCGACCGGCGCTGCATGTATGTACGTAGGATCTGTGACCAGCGCTGCATGTATGTACGTAGGATCTGCGACCGGCGCTGCATGTAGGTACGTAGGATCTGTGACTGGCGCTGCATGTATGTACGTACGTACGTAGGATCTGTGACCAGCGCTGCATGTATGTACGTAGGATCTGTGACCAGCGCTGCATGTATGTACGTAGGATCTGCGACCGGCGCTGCATGTATGTACGTAGGGTCTGTGACCGGCGCTGCATGTATGTACGTAGGATATGTGACCAGCGCTGCTTGTATGTACGTAGGATCTGTGACCGGCGCTGCATGTATGTATGTAGATCTGTGACCGGCGCTGCATGTATGTACGTAGGACCTGTGACCAGCGCTGCATGTATGTATGTAGGATCTGCGACCGGCGCTGCATGTATGTACGTAGGATCTGTGACCTGCGCTGCATGTATGTACGAAGGATCTGCGACCGGCGCTGCATGTATGGCCCTCATTCCGAGTTGATCGGTCGCAAGGCGAATTTAGCAGAGTTACACACGCTAAGCCGCCGCCTACTGGGAGTGTATCTTAGCTTCTTAAAATTGCGACCGATGTATTCGCAATATTGCGATTACTAACTACTTAGCAGTTTCAGAGTAGCTCCAGACTTACTCTGCCTGTGCGATCAGTTCAGTGCTTGTCGTTCCTGGTTGACGTCACAAACACACCCAGCGTTCGCCCAGGCACTCCCACCGTTTCCCCGGCCACTCCTGCGTTTTTTCCGGAAACGGTAGCGTTTTCAGCCACACGCCCCTGAAACGCCGTGTTTCCGCCCAGTAACACCCATTTCCTGTCAATCACATTACGATCGCCGGAGCGAAGAAAAAGCCGTGAGTAAAAATACTATCTTCATAGTAAAGTTACTTGGCGCAGTCGCAGTGCGAACATTGCGCATGCGTACTAAGCGGATTTTCACTGCGATGCGATGACAAATACAGAGCGAACAACTCGGAATGAGGGCCTATGTACGTAGGATCTGCGACCATCGCTGCGTATTTGTATGTAGATCTGCGATTGGCGCTGCATGTATGTACGTAGGATCTGCGACTGGCACTGCATGTATGTACGTAGGATCTGCGACCGGCACTGCATGTAGGTACGTAGGATCTGTGACTGGCGCTGCATGTATGTATGTAGGATCTGTGACCAGCGCTGCATGTATGTATGTAGATCTGTGACCGGCGCTGCATGTATGTACGTAGGACCTGTGACCAGCGCTGCATGTATGTATGTAGGATCTGCGACCGGCGCTGCATGTATGTACGTAGGACCTGTGACCAGCGCTGCATGTATGTATGTAGGATCTGCGACCGGCGCTGTATGTATGTACGTAGGATCTGTGACCTGCGCTGCATGTATGTACGAAGGATCTGCGACCGGCGCTGCATGTATGTACGTAGGATCTGCGACCATCGCTGCGTATTTGTATGTAGATCTGCGATTGGCGCTGCATGTATGTACGTAGGATCTGCGACTGGCACTGCATGTATGTACGTAGGATCTGCGACCGGCACTGCATGTAGGTACGTAGGATCTGTGATTGGCGCTGCATGTATGTACGTAGGATCTGTGACCGACGCTGCATGTATCTGCGACCGGCACTGCATGTAGGTACGTAGGATCTGTGACCAGCGCTGCATGTATGTACGTAGGATCTGTGACCGACGCTGCATGTACGTACGTACGTACGTACGTAGGATCTGCGACCGGCGCTGCATGTATGTATGTAGGATCTGTGACCAGCACTGCATGTACGTACGTAGGATCTGCGACCGGCACTGCATGTATGTACGTAGGATCTGCGACCGGCGCTGCATGTATGTACGTAGGATCTGTGACCGGCGCTGCATGTATGTACGTAGGATCTCTGACCGGTGCTGCATGTATGTACGTAGGATCTGCGACCGGCGCTGCATGTAGGTACGTAGGATCTGTAACTGGCGCTGCATGTATGTACGTAGGATCTGTGACCAGCGCTGAATGTATGTACGTAGGATCTGTGACCAGCGCTGCATGTATGTACGTAGGATCTGCGACCGGCGCTGCATGTATGTACGTAGCATCTGTGACCAGCGATGCATGTATGTACGTAGGATCTGTGACTGGCGCTGCATGTAGATCTGTGACCGGTGCTGCATGTATGTATGTAGATCTGCGACTCGCACTGCGTGTGTGTATGTATGTAGATCTGTGACCGGCGCTGCATGTGTGTATGTAGATCTGTGACCGGTGCTGCATGTATGTATGTAGATCTGCGACTCGCACTGTGTGTGTGTATGTATGTAGATCTGCGACCGGCGCTGCATGTATGTACGTAGATCTGTGACCGGCACTGCATGTATGTACGTAGATCTGCGACGGACACTGCGTGTTTGTATGTAGATCTGCGATGGACACTGCGTGTTTGTATGTAGATCTGCGAGCGGCACTGCATGTATGTATGTAGATCTGCGAGCGGCACTGCATGTATGTGTGTATGTAGATTTGCGAGCGGCACTGTATGTATGTACGTAGGATCTGCGACCGGCGCTGCATGTATGTACGTAGGATATGTGACTGGCGCTGCATGTATGTACGTAGGATCTGTGACCAGCGCTGCATGTATGTACGTAGGATCTGTGACCAGCGCTGCATGTATATATGTAGATCTGTGACCAGCGCTGCATGTATGTATGTAGATCTGTAACCGGCGCTGCATGTACGTACGTACGTACGTACGTACGTACGTACGTACAAACGTACGTACGTACGTACGTACGTACGTACGTAGGATCTGCGACCGGCACTGCATGTATGTACGTAGGATCTGCGACCGGCGATGCATGTATGTACGTAGGATCTGTGACCAGCGCTGCATGTATGTACGTAGGATCTGTGACCAGCGCTGCGTGTTTGTACGTAGATCTGCGACCGGCGCTGCATGTGTGTATGTATGTAGACCTGAGACCGGCGCTGCGTGTTTGTACGTAGATCTGCGACCGGCGCTGCATGTATGTAGGTAGGATTTGCGACCGGCGCTGCATGTATGTACGTAGGATCTGCGACCGGCGCTGCATGTATGTACGTAGGGTCTGTGACCGGCGCTGCATGTATGTACGTAGGATCTGTGACCAGCGCTGCATGTATGTACGTAGGATCTGTGACCAGCGCTGCATATATGTATGTAGATCTGTGACCGGCGCTGCATGTATGTACGTAGGACCTGTGACCAGCGCTGCATGTATGTATGTAGGATCTGCGACCGGCGCTGCATGTATGTACGTAGGATCTGTGACCTGCGCTGCATGTATGTACGAAGGATCTGCGACCGGCGCTGCATGTATGTACGTAGGATCTGCGACCATCGCTGCGTATTTGTACGTAGATCTGCGATTGGCGCTGCATGTATGTACGTAGGATCTGCGACTGGCACTGCATGTATGTACGTAGGATCTGCGACCGGCACTGCATGTATGTACGTAGATCTGCGACGGACACTGCGTGTTTGTATGTAGATCTGCGATGGACACTGCGTGTTTGTATGTAGATCTGCGAGCGGCACTGCATGTATGTGTGTATGTAGATTTGCGAGCGGCACTGTACGTACGTACGTACGTACGTACGTACGTACGTACGTAGGATCTGCGACCGGCGCTGCATGTATGTACGTAGGATCTGTGACTGGCGCTGCATGTATGTACGTAGGATCTGTGACCAGCGCTGCATGTATGTACGTAGGATCTGCGACCGGCGCTGCATGTATGTACGTAGGATCTGTGACCAGCGCTGCATGTATGTATGTAGATCTGTAACCGGCGCTGCATGTATGTACGTACGTACGTACGTAGATCTGCGACCGGCACTGCATGTATGTACGTAGGATTTGCGACCGGCGCTGCATGTATGTACGTAGGATCTGCGACCGGCGCTGCATGTATGTACGTAGGGTCTGTGACCGGCGCTGCATGTATGTACGTAGGATCTGTGACCAGCGCTGCATGTATGTACGTAGGATCTGTGACCAGCGCTGCATATATGTATGTAGATCTGTGACCGGCGCTGCATGTATGTACGTAGGACCTGTGACCAGCGCTGCATGTATGTATGTAGGATCTGCGACCGGCGCTGCATGTATGTACGTAGGATCTGTGACCTGCGCTGCATGTATGTACGAAGGATCTGCGACCGGCGCTGCATGTATGTACGTAGGATCTGCGACCATCGCTGCGTATTTGTACGTAGATCTGCAATTGGCGCTGCATGTATGTACGTAGGATCTGCGACTGGCACTGCATGTATGTACGTAGGATCTGCGACCGGCACTGCATGTAGGTACGTAGGATCTTAGTGTTCACTCTAGGCTGTTTTAGCAGGGCGCCGCGCCCTGCCCGTTTTTTAGCAGGCAAAACCCGCCCTGCCCCTTTTGCGGCGCCCTGCTAGAACAGCCGCCTGCTTCCTGCCCTCCCGGCGTGTATAGATGCCGTGCGCATGCGCGCGGCATCCATTCACGCATTGGGAGAGGGCTGGGGGTAGCCCAGCACCGACGGAGGTGCTGGGCACGCCCCCAACAGTGACGTCGCCGGCCACAGACGCTCTCTATAGTAGCGTCTGTGGGCCGCACCGCCCCCTAAAATGACGTATGTGTGGCCACGCCCCCCCCCTAATTTGCGTGGTCGCGCCCCCGTTTCGGTCGCACGCACATGTGCCCCCGGAGTCCGGCGCCCTGCCCCTTTTCACTCCTAGAGTGAACACTAGGATCTGTGACTGGCACTGCATGTATGTACGTAGGATCTGCGACCGGCGCTGCATGTATGTACGTAGGATCTGTGACCAGCGCTGCATGTATGTACGTAGGATCTGCGACCGGCGCTGCATGTAGGTACGTAGGATCTGTGACTGGCGCTGCATGTATGTACGTAGGATCTGTGACCAGCGCTGCATGTATGTACGTAGGATCTGTGACCAGCGCTGCATGTATGTACGTAGGATCTGCGACCGGCGCTGCATGTATGTACGTAGGGTCTGTGACCGGCGCTGCATGTATGTACGTAGGATCTGTGACCAGCGCTGCATGTATGTACGTAGGATCTGTGACCAGCGCTGCATATATGTATGTAGATCTGTGACCGGCGCTGCATGTATGTACGTAGGACCTGTGATCAGCGCTGCATGTATGTATGTAGGATCTGCGACCGGCGCTGCATGTATGTACGTAGGATCTGTGACCTGCGCTGCATGTATGTACGAAGGATCTGCGACCAGCGCTGCATGTATGTACGTAGGATCTGCGACCATCGCTGCGTATTTGTACGTAGATCTGCGATTGGCGCTGCATGTATGTACGTAGGATCTGCGACCGGCACTGCATGTAGGTACGTAGGATCTTAGTGTTCACTCTAGGCTGTTTTAGCAGGGCGCCGCGCCCTGCCCGTTTTTTAGCAGGCAAAACCCGCCCTGCCCCTTTTGCGGCGCCCTGCTAGAACAGCCGCCTGCTTCCTGCCCTCCCGGCGTGTATAGATGCCGTGCGCATGCGCGCGGCATCCATTCACGCATTGGGAGAGGGCTGGGGGAAGCCCAGCACCGACGGAGGTGCTGGGCACGCCCCCAACAGTGACGTCGCCGGCCACAGACGCTCTCTATAGTAGCGTCTGTGGGCCGCACCGCCCCCTAAAATGACGTATGTGTGGCCACGCCCCCTAATTTGCGTGGTCGCGCCCCCGTTTCGGTCGCACGCACATGTGCCCCCGGAGTCCGGCGCCCTGCCCCTTTTCACTCCTAGAGTGAACACTAGGATCTGTGACTGGCACTGCATGTATGTACGTAGGATCTGTGACCAGCGCTGCATGTATGTACGTACGTAGGATCTGTGACCAGCGCTGCATGTATGTACGTAGGATCTGTGACCAACGCTGCATGTACGTACGTACGTACGTACGTACGTACGTACGTACGTAGGATCTGCGACCGGCGCTGCATGTATGTACGTAGGATCTGTGACCAGTCCTGCATGTATGTACGTAGGATCTGCGACCGGCGCTGCATGTATGTACGTAGGATCTGTGACCAGCGCTGCATGTATGTACGTAGGATCTGCGACCGGCGCTGCATGTAGGTACGTAGGATCTGTGACTGGCGCTGCATGTATGTACGTACGTAGGATCTGTGACCAGCGCTGCATGTATGTACGTAGGATCTGTGACCAGCGCTGCATGTATGTACGTAGGATCTGCGACCGGCGCTGCATGTATGTACGTAGGGTCTGTGACCGGCGCTGCATGTATGTACGTAGGATCTGTGACCAGCGCTGCATGTATGTATGTAGATCTGTGACCGGCGCTGCATGTATGTACGTAGGACCTGTGACCAGCGCTGCATGTATGTATGTAGGATCTGCGACCGGCGCTGCATGTATGTACGTAGGATCTGTGACCTGCGCTGCATGTATGTACGAAGGATCTGCGACCGGCGCTGCATGTATGTACGTAGGATCTGCGACCATCGCTGCGTATTTGTATGTAGATCTGCGATTGGCGCTGCATGTATGTACGTAGGATCTGCGACTGGCACTGCATGTATGTACGTAGGATCTGTGACTGGCGCTGCATGTATGTACGTAGGATCTGTGACCAGCGCTGCATGTATGTATGTAGATCTGTGACCGGCGCTGCATGTATGTACGTAGGATCTGTGACCAGCGCTGCATGTATGTATGTAGGATCTGCGACCGGCGCTGCATGTATGTACGTAGGACCTGTGACCAGCGCTGCATGTGTGTATGTAGGATCTGCGACCGGCGCTGTATGTATGTACGTAGGATCTGTGACCTGCGCTGCATGTATGTACGAAGGATCTGCGACCGGCGCTGCATGTATGTACGTAGGATCTGCGACCATCGCTGCGTATTTGTATGTAGATCTGCGATTGGCGCTGCATGTATGTACGTAGGATCTGCGACTGGCACTGCATGTATGTACGTAGGATCTGCGACCGGCACTGCATGTAGGTACGTAGGATCTGTGATTGGCGCTGCATGTATGTACGTAGGATCTGTGACCGACGCTGCATGTATCTGCGACCGGCACTGCATGTAGGTACGTAGGATCTGTGACCAGCGCTGCATGTATGTACGTAGGATCTGTGACCGACGCTGCATGTACGTACGTACATAGGATCTGCGACCGGCGCTGCATGTATGTATGTAGGATCTGTGACCAGCACTGCATGTATGTACGTAGGATCTGCGACCGGCGCTGCATGTATGTACGTAGGATCTGTGACCGGCGCTGCATGTATGTACGTAGGATCTCTGACCGGTGCTGCATGTATGTACGTAGGATCTGCGACCGGCGCTGCATGTAGGTACGTAGGATCTGTAACTGGCGCTGCATGTATGTACGTAGGATCTGTGACCAGCGCTGAATGTATGTACGTAGGATCTGTGACCAGCGCTGCATGTATGTACGTAGGATCTGCGACCGGCGCTGCATGTATGTACGCAGCATCTGTGACCAGCGATGCATGTATGTACGTAGGATCTGTGACTGGCGCTGCATGTAGATCTGTGACCGGTGCTGCATGTATGTATGTAGATCTGCGACTCGCACTGCGTGTGTGTATGTATGTAGATCTGTGACCGGCGCTGCATGTGTGTATGTAGATCTGTGACCGGTGCTGCATGTATGTATGTAGATCTGCGACTCGCACTGTGTGTGTGTATGTATGTAGATCTGCGACCGGCGCTGCATGTATGTACGTAGATCTGTGACCGGCACTGTATGTATGTACGTAGATCTGCGACGGACACTGCGTGTTTGTATGTAGATCTGCGATGGACACTGCGTGTTTGTATGTAGATCTGCGAGCGGCACTGCATGTATGTATGTATGTAGATCTGCGAGCGGCACTGCATGTATGTGTGTATGTAGATTTGCGAGCGGCACTGTATGTATGTACGTAGGATCTGCGACCGGCGCTGCATGTATGTACGTAGGATATGTGACTGGCGCTGCATGTATGTACGTAGGATCTGTGACCAGCGCTGCATGTATGTACGTAGGATCTGTGACCAGCGCTGCATGTATGTATGTAGATCTGTGACCAGCGCTGCATGTATGTATGTAGATCTGTAACCGGCGCCGTACGTACGTACGTACGTACGTAGGATCTGCGACCGGCACTGCATGTATGTACGTAGGATCTGCGACCGGCGATGCATGTATGTACGTAGGATCTGTGACCAGCGCTGCATGTATGTATGTAGATCTGTGACCGGCGCTGCATGTAGGTACGTAGGATCTGCGACCGGCGCTGCATGTAGGTACGTAGGATCTGCGACTGGCGCTGCATGTATGTATGTAGGATCTGTGACCGGCGCTGCATGTATGTACGTAGGATCTGCGACCGGCGCTGCATGTATGTACGTAGGATCTGTGACCTGCGCTGCATGTATGTACGTAGGATCTGTGACCAGCGCTGCATGTATGTACGTAGGATCTGTGACCAGCGCTGCGTGTTTGTACGTAGATCTGCGACCGGCGCTGCATGTATGTATGTATGTATGTAGACCTGTGACAGGCGCTGCGTGTTTGTACGTAGATCTGCGACCGGCGCTGCATGTATGTAGGTAGGATTTGCGACCGGCGCTGCATGTATGTACGTAGGATCTGCGACCGGCGCTGCATGTATGTACGTAGGGTCTGTGACCGGCGCTGCATGTATGTACGTAGGATCTGTGACCAGCGCTGCATGTATGTACGTAGGATCTGTGACCAGCGCTGCATATATGTATGTAGATCTGTGACCGGCGCTGCATGTATGTACGTAGGACCTGTGACCAGCGCTGCATGTATGTATGTAGGATCTGCGACCGGCGCTGCATGTATGTACGTAGGATCTGTGACCTGCGCTGCATGTATGTACGAAGGATCTGCGACCGGCGCTGCATGTATGTACGTAGGATCTGCGACCATCGCTGCGTATTTGTACGTAGATGTGCGATTGGCGCTGCATGTATGTACGTAGGATCTGCGACTGGCACTGCATGTATGTACGTAGGATCTGCGACCGGCACTGCATGTATGTACGTAGATCTGCGACGGACACTGCGTGTTTGTATGTAGATCTGCGATGGACACTGCGTGTTTGTATGTAGATCTGCGAGCGGCACTGCATGTATGTGTGTATGTAGATTTGCGAGCGGCACTGTACGTACGTACGTACGTACGTACGTACGTACGTACGTACGTACGTAGGATCTGCGACCGGCGCTGCATGTATGTACGTAGGATCTGTGACTGGCGCTGCATGTATGTACGTAGGATCTGTGACCAGCGCTGCATGTATGTACGTAGGATCTGCGACCGGCGCTGCATGTATGTACGTAGGATCTGTGACCAGCGCTGCATGTATGTATGTAGATCTGTAACCGGCGCTGCATGTATGTACGTACGTAGATCTGCGACCGGCACTGCATGTATGTACGTAGGATTTGCGACCGGCGCTGCATGTATGTACGTAGGATCTGCGACCGGCGCTGCATGTATGTACGTAGGGTCTGTGACCGGCGCTGCATGTATGTACGTAGGATCTGTGACCAGCGCTGCATTTATGTACGTAGGATCTGTGACCAGCGCTGCATATATGTATGTAGATCTGTGACCGGCGCTGCATGTATGTACGTAGGACCTGTGACCAGCGCTGCATGTATGTATGTAGGATCTGCGACCGGCGCTGCATGTATGTACGTAGGATCTGTGACCTGCGCTGCATGTATGTACGAAGGATCTGCGACCGGCGCTGCATGTATGTACGTAGGATCTGCGACCATCGCTGCGTATTTGTACGTAGATCTGCAATTGGCGCTGCATGTATGTACGTAGGATCTGCGACTGGCACTGCATGTATGTACGTAGGATCTGCGACCGGCACTGCATGTAGGTACGTAGGATCTTAGTGTTCACTCTAGGCTGTTTTAGCAAGGCGCCGCGCCCTGCCCGTTTTTAGCAGGCAAAACCCACCCTGCCCCTTTTGCGGCGCCCTGCTAGAACAGCCGCCTGCTTCCTGCCCTCCCGGCGTGTATAGATGCCGTGCGCATGCGCGCGGCATCCATTCACGCATTGGGAGAGGGCTGGGCACGCCCCCAACAGTGACGTCGCCGGCCACAGACGCTCTCTATAGTAGCGTCTGTGGGCCGCACCGCCCCCTAAAATGACGTATGTGTGGCCACGCCCCCCCCTAATTTGCGTGGTCGCGCCCCCGTTTCGGTCGCACGCACATGTGCCCCCGGAGTCCGGCGCCCTGCCCCTTTTCACTCCTAGAGTGAACACTAGGATCTGTGACTGGCACTGCATGTATGTACGTAGGATCTGCGACCGGCGCTGCATGTATGTACGTAGGACCTGTGACCAGCGCTGCATGTATGTACGTAGGATCTGCGACCGGCGCTGCATGTAGGTACGTAGGATCTGTGACTGGCGCTGCATGTATGTACGTAGGATCTGTGACCAGCGCTGCATGTATGTACGTAGGATCTGTGACCAGCGCTGCATGTATGTACGTAGGATCTGCGACCGGCGCTGCATGTATGTACGTAGGGTCTGTGACCGGCGCTGCATGTATGTACGTAGGATCTGTGACCGGCGCTGCATGTATGTACGTAGGATCTGTGACTAGCGCTGCATGTATGTATGTAGATCTGTGACCGGCGCTGCATGTATGTACGTAGGACCTGTGACCAGCGCTGCATGTATGTATGTAGGATCTGCGACCGGCGCTGCATGTATGTACGTAGGATCTGTGACCTGCGCTGCATGTATGTACGAAGGATCTGCGACCGGCGCTGCATGTATGTACGTAGGATCTGCGACCATTGCTGCGTATTTGTATGTAGATATGCGATTGGCGCTGCATGTATGTACGTAGGATCTGCGACTGGCACTGCATGTATGTACGTAGGATCTGCGACTGGCACTGCATGTAGGTACGTAGGATCTGTGACTGGCGCTGCATGTATGTACGTAGGATCTGTGACCGACGCTGCATGTATCTGCGACCGGCACTGCATGTTGGTACGTAGGATCTGTGACCAGCACTGCATGTATGTACGTAGGATCTGTGACCGACGCTGCATGTACGTTCGTTCGTACGTACGTACGTACGTACGTACGTACGTACGTACGTAGGATCTGCGACCGGCGCTGCATGTATGTACGTAGGGTCTGTGACCGGCGCTGCATGTATGTACGTAGGATCTGTGACCAGCGCTGCATGTATGTACGTAGGATCTGTGACCAGCGCTGCATGTATGTACGTAGGATCTGTGACCAGCGCTGCATGTATGTACGTAGGATCTGCGACCGGCGCTGCATGTATGTACGTAGCATCTGTGACCAGCGCTGCATGTATGTACGTAGGATCTGTGACTGGCGCTGCATGTATGTATGTAGATCTGTGACCGGTGCTGCATGTATGTATGTAGATCTGCGACTCGCACTGCGTGTGTGTATGTATGTAGATCTGTGACCGGCGCTGCATGTGTGTATGTAGATCTGTGACCGGTGCTGCATGTACGTATGTAGATCTGCGACTCGCACTGTGTGTGTGTATGTATGTAGATCTGCGACCGGCGCTGCATGTATGTACGTAGATCTGTGACCGGCACTGCATGTATGTACGTAGATCTGCGACGGACACTGCGTGTTTGTATGTAGATCTGCGATGGACACTGCGTGTTTGTATGTAGATCTGCGAGCGGCACTGCATGTATGTATGTATGTAGATCTGCGAGCGGCACTGATCTGTGACCGGCGCTGCATGTATGTACGTACATACGTACGTACGTACGTACGTACGTACGTACGTACGTAGGATCTGCGACCGGCACTGCATGTATGTACGTAGGATCTGCGACCGGCGATGCATGTATGTACGTAGGATCTGTGACCAGCGCTGCATGTATGTATGTAGATCTGTGACCGGCGCTGCATGTAGGTACGTAGGCTCTGCGACCGGCGCTTCATGTAGGTACGTAGGATCTGCGACTGGCGCTGCATGTATGTACGTAGGATCTGTGACCGGCGCTGCATGTATGTACGTAGGATCTGCGACCGGCGCTGCATGTATGTACGTAGGGTCTGTGACCGGCGCTGCATGTATGTACGTAGGATCTGTGACCAGCGCTGCATGTATGTACGTAGGATCTGTGACCAGCGCTGCATATATGTATGTAGATCTGTGACCGGCGCTGCATGTATGTACGTAGGACCTGTGACCAGCGCTGCATGTATGTATGTATGTAGGATCTGTGACCAGCGCTGCATGTATGTACATAGGATCTGTGACCAGCGCTGCGTGTTTGTACGTAGATCTGCGACCGGCGCTGCATGTATGTATGTAGACCTGTGACCGGCGCTGCGTGTTTGTACGTAGATCTGCGACCGGCGCTGCATGTATGTAGGTAGGATTTGCGACCGGCGCTGCATGTATGTACGTAGGATCTGCGACCGGCGTTGCATGTATGTACGTAGGGTCTGTGACCGGCGCTGCATGTATGTACGTAGGATCTGTGACCAGCGCTGCATGTATGTACGTAGGATCTGTGACCAGCGCTGCATATATGTATGTAGATCTGTGACCGGCGCTGCATGTATGTACGTAGGACCTGTGACCAGCGCTGCATGTATGTATGTAGGATCTGCGACCGGCGCTGCATGTATTGACGTAGGATCTGTGACCTGCGCTGCATGTATGTACGAAGGATCTGCGACCGGCGCTGCATGTATGTACGTAGGATCTGCGACCATCGCTGCGTATTTGTACGTAGATCTGCAATTGGCGCTGCATGTATGTACGTAGGATCTGCGACTGGCACTGCATGTATGTACGTAGGATCTGCGACCGGCACTGCATGTAGGTACGTAGGATCTTAGTGTTCACTCTAGGCTGTTTTAGCAAGGCGCCGCGCCCTGCCCGTTTTTTAGCAGGCAAAACCCGCCCTGCCCCTTTTGCGGCGCCCTGCTAGAACAGCCGCCTGCTTCCTGCCCTCCCGGCGTGTATAGATGCCGTGCGCATGCGCGCGGCATCCATTCACGCATTGGGAGAGGGCTGGGGGTAGCCCAGCACCGACGGAGGTGCTGGGCACGCCCCCAACAGTGACGTCGCCGGCCACAGACGCTCTCTATAGTAGCGTCTGTGGGCCGCACCGCCCCCTAAAATGACGTATGTGTGGCCACGCCCCCCCCCCTAATTTGCGTGGTCGCGCCCCCGTTTCGGTCGCACGCACATGTGCCCCCGGAGTCCGGCGCCCTGCCCCTTTTCACTCCTAGAGTGAACACTAGGATCTGTGACCAGCGCTGCATGTATGTACGTAGGATCTGCGACCGGCGCTGCATGTATGTACGTAGGGTCTGTGACCGGCGCTGCATGTATGTACGTAGGATCTGTGACCGGCGCTGCATGTATGTACGTAGGATCTGTGACTAGCGCTGCATGTATGTATGTAGATCTGTGACCGGCGCTGCATGTATGTACGTAGGACCTGTGACCAGCGCTGCATGTATGTATGTAGGATCTGCGACCGGCGCTGCATGTATGTACGTAGGATCTGTGACCTGCGCTGCATGTATGTACGAAGGATCTGCGACCGGCGCTGCATGTATGTACGTAGGATCTGCGACCATTGCTGCGTATTTGTATGTAGATATGCGATTGGCGCTGCATGTATGTACGTAGGATCTGCGACTGGCACTGCATGTATGTACGTAGGATCTGCGACTGGCACTGCATGTAGGTACGTAGGATCTGTGACTGGCGCTGCATGTATGTACGTAGGATCTGTGACCGACGCTGCATGTATCTGCGACCGGCACTGCATGTTGGTACGTAGGATCTGTGACCAGCACTGCATGTATGTACGTAGGATCTGTGACCGACGCTGCATGTACGTTCGTTCGTACGTACGTACGTACGTACGTAGGATCTGCGACCGGCGCTGCATGTATGTACGTAGGGTCTGTGACCGGCGCTGCATGTATGTACGTAGGATCTGTGACCAGCGCTGCATGTATGTACGTAGGATCTGTGACCAGCGCTGCATGTATGTACGTAGGATCTGTGACCAGCGCTGCATGTATGTACGTAGGATCTGCGACCGGCGCTGCATGTATGTACGTAGCATCTGTGACCAGCGCTGCATGTATGTACGTAGGATCTGTGACTGGCGCTGCATGTATGTATGTAGATCTGTGACCGGTGCTGCATGTATGTATGTAGATCTGCGACTCGCACTGCGTGTGTGTATGTATGTAGATCTGTGACCGGCGCTGCATGTGTGTATGTAGATCTGTGACCGGTGCTGCATGTACGTATGTAGATCTGCGACTCGCACTGTGTGTGTGTATGTATGTAGATCTGCGACCGGCGCTGCATGTATGTACGTAGATCTGTGACCGGCACTGCATGTATGTACGTAGATCTGCGACGGACACTGCGTGTTTGTATGTAGATCTGCGATGGACACTGCGTGTTTGTATGTAGATCTGCGAGCGGCACTGCATGTATGTATGTATGTAGATCTGCGAGCGGCACTGATCTGTGACCGGCGCTGCATGTATGTACGTACATACGTACGTACGTACGTACGTACGTACGTAGGATCTGCGACCGGCACTGCATGTATGTACGTAGGATCTGCGACCGGCGATGCATGTATGTACGTAGGATCTGTGACCAGCGCTGCATGTATGTATGTAGATCTGTGACCGGCGCTGCATGTAGGTACGTAGGCTCTGCGACCGGCGCTTCATGTAGGTACGTAGGATCTGCGACTGGCGCTGCATGTATGTACGTAGGATCTGTGACCGGCGCTGCATGTATGTACGTAGGATCTGCGACCGGCGCTGCATGTATGTACGTAGGGTCTGTGACCGGCGCTGCATGTATGTACGTAGGATCTGTGACCAGCGCTGCATGTATGTACGTAGGATCTGTGACCAGCGCTGCATATATGTATGTAGATCTGTGACCGGCGCTGCATGTATGTACGTAGGACCTGTGACCAGCGCTGCATGTATGTATGTATGTAGGATCTGTGACCAGCGCTGCATGTATGTACATAGGATCTGTGACCAGCGCTGCGTGTTTGTACGTAGATCTGCGACCGGCGCTGCATGTATGTATGTAGACCTGTGACCGGCGCTGCGTGTTTGTACGTAGATCTGCGACCGGCGCTGCATGTATGTAGGTAGGATTTGCGACCGGCGCTGCATGTATGTACGTAGGATCTGCGACCGGCGTTGCATGTATGTACGTAGGGTCTGTGACCGGCGCTGCATGTATGTACGTAGGATCTGTGACCAGCGCTGCATGTATGTACGTAGGATCTGTGACCAGCGCTGCATATATGTATGTAGATCTGTGACCGGCGCTGCATGTATGTACGTAGGACCTGTGACCAGCGCTGCATGTATGTATGTAGGATCTGCGACCGGCGCTGCATGTATTGACGTAGGATCTGTGACCTGCGCTGCATGTATGTACGAAGGATCTGCGACCGGCGCTGCATGTATGTACGTAGGATCTGCGACCATCGCTGCGTATTTGTACGTAGATCTGCGATTGGCGCTGCATGTATGTACGTAGGATCTGCGACTGGCACTGCATGTATGTACGTAGGATCTGCGACCGGCACTGCATGTAGGTACGTAGGATCTTAGTGTTCACTCTAGGCTGTTTTAGCAGGGCGCCGCGCCCTGCCCGTTTTTTAGCAGGCAAAACCCGCCCTGCCCCTTTTGCGGCGCCCTGCTAGAACAGCCGCCTGCTTCCTGCCCTCCCGGCGTGTATAGATGCCGTGCGCATGCGCGCGGCATCCATTCACGCATTGGGAGAGGGCTGGGGGAAGCCCAGCACCGACGGAGGTGCTGGGCACGCCCCCAACAGTGACGTCGCCGTCCACAGACGCTCTCTATAGTAGCGTCTGTGGGCCGCACCGCCCCCTAAAATGACGTATGTGTGGCCACGCCCCCTAATTTGCGTGGTCGCGCCCCCGTTTCGGCCGCACGCACATGTGCCCCCGGAGTCCGGCGCCCTGCCCCTTTTCACTCCTAGAGTGAATACTAGGTTCTGTGACTGGCACTGCATGTATGTACGTAGGATCTGTGACCAGCGCTGCATGTATGTACGTAGGATCTGTGACCAGCGCTGAATGTATGTACGTAGGATCTGTGACCAACGCTGCATGTACGTACGTACGTACGTACGTACGTACGTACGATCTGCGACCGGCGCTGCATGTATGTACGTAGGATCTGTGACCAGCGCTGCATGTATGTACGTAGGATCTGCGACCGGCGCTGCATGTATGTACGTAGGACCTGTGACCAGCGCTGCATGTATGTATGTATGTAGGATCTGTGACCAGCGCTGCATGTATGTACATAGGATCTGTGACCAGCGCTGCGTGTTTGTACGTAGATCTGCGACCGGCGCTGCATGTATGTATGTAGACCTGTGACCGGCGCTGCGTGTTTGTACGTAGATCTGCGACCGGCGCTGCATGTATGTAGGTAGGATTTGCGACCGGCGCTGCATGTATGTACGTAGGATCTGCGACCGGCGTTGCATGTATGTACGTAGGGTCTGTGACCGGCGCTGCATGTATGTACGTAGGATCTGTGACCAGCGCTGCATGTATGTACGTAGGATCTGTGACCAGCGCTGCATATATGTATGTAGATCTGTGACCGGCGCTGCATGTATGTACGTAGGACCTGTGACCAGCGCTGCATGTATGTATGTAGGATCTGCGACCGGCGCTGCATGTATTGACGTAGGATCTGTGACCTGCGCTGCATGTATGTACGAAGGATCTGCGACCGGCGCTGCATGTATGTACGTAGGATCTGCGACCATCGCTGCGTATTTGTACGTAGATCTGCGATTGGCGCTGCATGTATGTACGTAGGATCTGCGACTGGCACTGCATGTATGTACGTAGGATCTGCGACCGGCACTGCATGTAGGTACGTAGGATCTTAGTGTTCACTCTAGGCTGTTTTAGCAGGGCGCCGCGCCCTGCCCGTTTTTTAGCAGGCAAAACCCGCCCTGCCCCTTTTGCGGCGCCCTGCTAGAACAGCCGCCTGCTTCCTGCCCTCCCGGCGTGTATAGATGCCGTGCGCATGCGCGCGGCATCCATTCACGCATTGGGAGAGGGCTGGGGGAAGCCCAGCACCGACGGAGGTGCTGGGCACGCCCCCAACAGTGACGTCGCCGTCCACAGACGCTCTCTATAGTAGCGTCTGTGGGCCGCACCGCCCCCTAAAATGACGTATGTGTGGCCACGCCCCCTAATTTGCGTGGTCGCGCCCCCGTTTCGGCCGCACGCACATGTGCCCCCGGAGTCCGGCGCCCTGCCCCTTTTCACTCCTAGAGTGAATACTAGGATCTGTGACTGGCACTGCATGTATGTACGTAGGATCTGTGACCAGCGCTGCATGTATGTACGTAGGATCTGTGACCAGCGCTGAATGTATGTACGTAGGATCTGTGACCAACGCTGCATGTACGTACGTACGTACGTACGTACGTACGTACGTACGTACGATCTGCGACCGGCGCTGCATGTATGTACGTAGGATCTGTGACCAGCGCTGCATGTATGTACGTAGGATCTGCGACCGGCGCTGCATGTATGTACGTAGGATCTGTGACCAGCGCTGCATGTATGTACGTAGGATCTGCGACCGGCGCTGCATGTAGGTACATAGGATCTGTGACTGGCGCTGCATGTATGTACGTAGGATCTGTGACCAGCGCTGCATGAATGTACGTAGGATCTGTGACCAGCGCTGCATGTATGTATGTATGTAGGATCTGCGACCGGCGCTGCATGTATGTACGTAGGATCTGTGACCAGCGCTGCATGTATGTACGTAGGATCTGTGACCGGCGCTGCATGTATGTATGTAGATCTGTGACCGGTGCTGCATGCATGTATGTAGATCTGCGTGTGTTTATGTATGTAGATCTGTGACCGGCGCTGCATGTGTGTATGTAGATCTGTGACCGGTGCTGCATGTATGTATGTAGATCTGCGACTCGCACTGTGTGTGTGTGTGTTTGTATGTAGATCTGCGACCGGCGCTGCATGTATGTACGTAGATCTGTGACCGGCACTGCATGTATGTACGTAGATCTGCGACGGACACTGCGTGTTTGTATGTAGATCTGCGATGGACACTGCGTGTTTGTATGTAGATCTGCGAGCGGCACTGCATGTATGTATGTATGTAGATCTGCGAGCGGCACTGCATGTATGTGTGTATGTAGATCTGCGAGCGGCACTGCATGTATGTACGTAGGATCTGTGACCAGCGCTGCATGTATGTACGTAGGATCTGCAACCGGCGCTGTATGTATGTACGTAGGATCTGTGACTGGCGCTGCATGTATGTACGTAGGATCTGTGACCAGCGCTGCATGTATGTACGTAGGATCTGTGACCAGCGCTGCATGTATGTACGTAGGATCTGCGACCGGCGCTGCATGTATGTACGTATGTTCTGCGACCAGCGCTGCATGTATGTACGTAGGATCTGTGACCGGTGCTGCATGTATGTATGTAGATCTGCGACTCGCACTGCGTGTGTATGTATGTAAATCTGTGACCGGCGCTGCATGTATGTACGTAGGATCTGCGACCGCCGTTGCATGTATGTACGTAGGGTCTGTGACCGGCGCTGCATGTATGTACGTAGGATCTGTGACCAGCGCTGCATGTATGTACGTAGGATCTGTGACCAGCGCTGCATATATGTATGTAGATCTGTGACCGGCGCTGCATGTATGTACGTAGGACCTGTGACCAGCGCTGCATGTATGTATGTAGGATCTGCGACCGGCGCTGCATGTATTGACGTAGGATCTGTGACCTGCGCTGCATGTATGTACGAAGGATCTGCGACCGGCGCTGCATGTATGTACGTAGGATCTGCGACCATCGCTGCGTATTTGTACGTAGATCTGCGATTGGCGCTGCATGTATGTACGTAGGATCTGCGACTGGCACTGCATGTATGTACGTAGGATCTGCGACCGGCACTGCATGTAGGTACGTAGGATCTTAGTGTTCACTCTAGGCTGTTTTAGCAGGGCGCCGCGCCCTGCCCGTTTTTTAGCAGGCAAAACCCGCCCTGCCCCTTTTGCGGCGCCCTGCTAGAACAGCCGCCTGCTTCCTGCCCTCCCGGCGTGTATAGATGCCGTGCGCATGCGCGCGGCATCCATTCACGCATTGGGAGAGGGCTGGGGGAAGCCCAGCACCGACGGAGGTGCTGGGCACGCCCCCAACAGTGACGTCGCCGGCCACAGACGCTCTCTATAGTAGCGTCTGTGGGCCGCACCGCCCCCTAAAATGACGTATGTGTGGCCACGCCCCCTAATTTGCGTGGTCGCGCCCCCGTTTCGGCCGCACGCACATGTGCCCCCGGAGTCCGGCGCCCTGCCCCTTTTCACTCCTAGGGCCATATTCAATTAGCAGTGATAACGGACTTTTCACGTGAAAAGTCCGGTTTTCGGGTGAAAAACCGGACTTTTCACGTGAAATGCAATTACAGCCTATTCAATTATCCTGGAAAATTTATCGGTGATCATGTTTTCACTAATTTCACTTCACCTTCTCTGAAGCAGGTGAAAAGTTGGGAAAAGTCACTATTTTAAGGTAAAAATGTTTGTATATGGGCCCTCATTCCGAGTTGATCGGTCGCAAGGCGAATTTAGCAGAGTTACACACGCTAAGCCGCCGCCTACTGGGAGTGAATCTTAGCTTCTTAAAATTGCGACCGATGTATTCGCAATATTGCGATTACTAACTACTTAGCAGTTTCAGAGTAGCTTCAGACTTACTCTGCCTGTGCGATCAGTTCAGTGCTTGTCGTTCCTGGTTGACGTCACAAACACACCCAGCGTTCGCCCAGGCACTCCCACCGTTTCTCCGGCCACTCCTGCGTTTTTTCCGGAAACGGTAGCGTTTTCAGCCACACGCCCCTGAAACGCCGTGTTTCCGCCCAGTAACACCCATTTCCTGTCAATCACATTACGATCGCCGGAGCGAAGAAAAAGCCGTGAGTAAAAATACTTTCTTCATAGTAAAGTTACTTGGCGCAGTCGCAGTGCGAACTTTGCGCATGCGTACTAAGCGGATTTTCACTGCGATGCGAAGAAAAAGAACGAGCGAACAACTCGGAATGAGGGCCCTGGTACAGAACTCCTGGGACACCCCCCTTTATGACTAATTAGGCACGTTGAAGTTTTTCATTATTTTTAATTGGCCAATAATGACATGTCATTTTTGGGGTGAAAAAGTAAAAAGTGATGGAAATTGGGGTTCAAGGTATGGGACAGGTATATTGGGGTGCTTTTTTAGGCTTGCAGATGGGAGTAATCGGTCTGTTTCCACTTTTTTTTAAAGTACCCTAAAATGACCCAAATATATACTTATACCCATTTTCATGTACCCCAAATTTAATGAGAGCATTTATTTTGCTCAAAAAAACTTGCTTTCTATCATTTTTTTGCATTTAAAAAAAAAATGCATATAACCGCCATTTCACACAATTTAAGTCCCCAAAAACTCTCTAATGTGATCTCTAACACACTTCTCTTCTGTTTTCCTATGTTAGTTTAGCATTTTTTGGGGTACAGGCTGATTTCCCCATTTTCACCTGCACTTTTCACTGCAAGAATTTTCACGTGAAACCCGGTCGGAATTGAATAGGTCGAAAAATGGAGCGTTTTCGCGGCAATTTTCGGCCGATTGCTGCCAAAAATTTTCGGGCGAAAAATTGCCGCAAATTTGCGAAAAATTGAAAAACGGAGCGTTTTCGCGGCAATTTTCGGCCGATTGCCGCGAAAAAATTTCGGGCGAAAAATTGCCGCGAATTTGCGGATAATTGAATACCCTAGCTAGAGTGAACACTAGGATCTGTGACTGGCACTGCATGTATGTACGTAGGATCTGTGACCAGCGCTGCATGTATGTACGTAGGATCTGTGACCAGCGCTGAATGTATGTACGTAGGATCTGTGACCAACGCTGCATGTACGTACGTACGTACGTACGTACGTACGTAGGATCTGCGACCGGCGCTGCATGTATGTACGTAGGATCTGTGACCAGCGCTGCATGTATGTACGTAGGATCTGCGACCGGCGCTGCATGTATGTACGTAGGATCTGTGACCAGCGCTGCATGTATGTACGTAGGATCTGCGACCGGCGCTGCATGTAGGTACATAGGATCTGTGACTGGCGCTGCATGTATGTACGTAGGATCTGTGACCAGCGCTGCATGTATGTACGTAGGATCTGTGACCAGCGCTGCATGTATGTATGTATGTATGTAGGATCTGCGACCGGCGCTGCATGTATGTACGTAGGATCTGTGACCAGCGCTGCATGTATGTACGTAGGATCTGTGACCGGCGCTGCATGTATGTATGTAGATCTGTGACCGGTGCTGCATGTATGTATGTAGATCTGCGTGTGTTTATGTATGTAGATCTGTGACCGGCGCTGCATGTGTGTATGTAGATCTGTGACCGGTGCTGCATGTATGTATGTAGATCTGCGACTCGCACTGTGTGTGTGTTTGTATGTAGATCTGCGACCGGCGCTGCATGTATGTACGTAGATCTGTGACCGGCACTGCATGTATGTACGTAGATCTGCGACGGACACTGCGTGTTTGTATGTAGATCTGCGATGGACACTGCGTGTTTGTATGTAGATCTGCGAGCGGCACTGCATGTATGTATGTATGTAGATCTGCGAGCGGCACTGCATGTATGTGTGTATGTAGATCTGCGAGCGGCACTGCATGTATGTACGTAGGATCTGTGACCAGCGCTGCATGTATGTACGTAGGATCTGCAACCGGCGCTGTATGTATGTACGTAGGATCTGTGACTGGCGCTGCATGTATGTACGTAGGATCTGTGACCAGCGCTGCATGTATGTACGTAGGATCTGTGACCAGCGCTGCATGTATGTACGAAGGATCTGCGACCGGCGCTGCATGTATGTACGTATGTTCTGTGACCAGCGCTGCATGTATGTACGTAGGATCTGTGACCGGTGCTGCATGTATGTATGTAGATCTGCGACTCGCACTGCGTGTGTGTATGTATGTAAATCTGTGACCGGCGCTGCATGTATGTATGTAGATCTGCGACTCGCACTGTGTGTGTATGTTATTCTGTGACCGGTGCTGCATGTATGTATGTAGATCTGCGACTCGCACTGCATATGTATGTAGATCTGCGACCGGCGCTGCATGTATGTACATAGATCTGTGACCGGCGCTGCATGTATGTACGTAGATCTGCGACGGACACTGCGTGTTTGTATGTAGATCTGCGATGGGCACTGCGTGTTTGTATGTAGATCTGCGAGCGGCACTGCATGTATGTATGTATGTATGTATGTAGATCTGCGAGCGGCACTGCATGTATGTATGTATGTATGTAGATCTGCGAGCGGCACTGCATGTATGTATGTAGATCTGCGAGCTGCACTGCATGTATGTATGTATGTATGTAGATCTGCGAGCGGCACTGCATGTATGTATGTATGTAGATCTGCGAGCGGCACTGCATGTATGTATGTATGTAGATCTGCGAGCGGCACTGCATGTATGTATGTATGTAAATCTGCGAGCGGCACTGCATGTATGTATGTATGTAGATCTGCGAGCGGCACTGCATGTATGTATGTATGTATGTATGTATGTAGATCTGCGAGCGGCACTGCATGTATGTATGTATGTATGTAGATCTGCGAGCGGCACTGCATGTATGTATGTATGTATGTAGATCTGCGAGCGGCACTGCATGTATGTATGTATGTATGTATGTAGATCTGCGAGCGGCACTCCATGTATGTATGTATGTATGTAGATCTGCGAGCGGCACTGCATGTATGTATGTATGTATGTAGATCTGCGAGCGGCACTGCATGTATGTATGTATGTAGATCTGCGAGCGGCACTGTATGTATGTATGTATGTATGTAGATCTGCGAGCGGCACTGCATGTATGTATGTATGTAAATCTGCGAGCGGCACTGCATGTATGTATGTATGTATGTATGTATGTAGATCTGCGAGCGGCACTGCATGTATGTATGTATGTATGTAGATCTGCGAGCGGCACTGCATGTATGTAGATCTGCGAGCGGCACTGCATGTATGTATGTATGTATGTATGTAGATCTGCGAGCGGCACTGCATGTATGTATATATGTAGATCTGCAAGCGGCACTGCATGTATGTATGTAGATCTGCGAGCGACGCTGCATGTATGTATGTATGTAGATCTGCGAGCGGCACTGCATGTATGTATGTACGTAGATCTGCTAGCGACACTGCATGTATGTATGTATGTAGATCTGCGACCGGCGCTGCATGTATGTATGTATGTATGTATGTAGATCTGCGACCGGCGCTGCATGTATGTATGTATGTAGATCTGTGACCGGCGCTGCATGTATGTATGTATGTATGTATGTAGATCTGCGACCAGCGCTGCATGTATGTATGTATGTATGTAGATCTGTGACCAGCGCTGCATGTATGTATGTATGTAGATCTGCGACTGGCGCTGCATGTATGTATGTATGTAGATCTGTGACCAGCGCTGCATGTATGTATGTATGTAGATCTGCGACTGGCGCTGCATGTATGTATGTATGTAGATCTGTGACCAGCGCTGCATGTATGTGCACAGATGCCGGGGTCTGTGAGGCCGCTGGTAGGCGTCTCAGTACATACAGACAGCAGCGTTGTAAAACACTCCCAGCTGTGATTACATTAGCGACCACACTGGAATCAGCCTTAATGTTCCTTCTCAGTTATGAGACCGGTGACCTGATCCAGTCTGTGTACTATCAGTGTATATTGGTATTATATATCCACTCAGCCAGCCGTCAATAGCGCCACTATATATATAGAACTATCTACATGACGCACCCAGCGTCCGTTCAGGAATCCCCAGATTACACGTCAGTAGGAGCAGACTACATGGCGTGTATTTTCTGTATCCTGTGGTGTTGCCAGAAAGGTGCGCCATGTGTAGAGATGGCGGCACTCCGCGGCCTTACCACCCATCGAATCGGCACGGGTTTGTCACTTAACGTCAAAGGTACACAAATATGTCTGTCCTTTCCATGACCAAGTAATGGGGCCATACTGTATGTAAGATAATACGTTTGCTGGGGAATAACCGCCTGTCTTTCCTATTTGGTAGATCATCTCCTGCGCAGGGCTGGAAAAAAAATATTTTAAAAATAAAAAATAATTTTTGGGGCATTAATGTTTTAATGGAAAGGAAAACAATGGAATCCTGCTTGTTACATGAATACTGTGTAACATTGCATCACGTATCAGAGACCATGTGCAATGCTTCCTCACACTAACCGTCCAGACTCATTAGGCTTTAATATACTTTATTTTACAGCTTTCAATAAAACCCATATTTTACTGCTCATTATTCCCGTCACATGTCAAAATATGTAGAGAGACTACTAATCTTATTCATACATACCTTGTACATATGGGGCGAGGGGGGGCCTTGGACTGTACGAATGAGAGGCGCTATCATGCTGAGACTTGTAGTTCTACATAGAAAAACAGAAAGTGCAGATGCACACTATATAGTACCAAGCATTATCAGAATTACAAAAAATCCTGAAATCTAACATAGAGCAAAAATAAGAATTTACTTACCGATAATTCTATTTCTCGGAGTCCGTAGTGGATGCTGGGGTTCCTGAAAGGACCATGGGGAATAGCGGCTCCGCAGGAGACAGGGCACAAAAAAGTAAAGCTTTACTAGGTCAGGTGGTGTGCACTGGCTCCTCCCCCTATGACCCTCCTCCAGACTCCAGTTAGGTACTGTGCCCGGACGAGCATACACAATAAGGGAGGCATTTTGAATCCCGGGTAAGACTCATACCAGCCACACCAATCACACCGTACAACTTGTGATCTAAACCCAGTTAACAGTATGACAACAGAAAGGGCCTCTTAAAGATGGCTCCTTAACAATAACCCGAATTAGTTAACAATAACTATGTACAAGTATTGCAGATAATCCGCACTTGGGATGGGCGCCCAGCATCCACTACGGACTCCGAGAAATAGAATTATCGGTAAGTAAATTCTTATTTTCTCTATCGTCCTAAGTGGATGCTGGGGTTCCTGAAAGGACCATGGGGATTATACCAAAGCTCCCAAACGGGCGGGAGAGTGCGGATGACTCTGCAGCACCGAATGAGAGAACTCCAGGTCCTCCTTTGCCAGGGTATCAAATTTGTAAAATTTTACAAACGTGTTCTCCCCCGACCACGTAGCTGCTCGGCAGAGTTGTAATGCCGAGACCCCTCGGGCAGCCGCCCAAGATGAGCCCACCTTCCTTGTGGAGTGGGCTTTTACAGTTTTAGGCTGTGGCAGGCCTGCCACAGAATGTGCAAGTTGAATTGTGTTACAAATCCAACGAGCAATCGACTGCTTAGAAGCAGGTGCGCCCAACTTGTTGGGTGCATACAATATAAACAGCGAGTCAGATTTTCTGACTCCAGCCGTCCTTGCAATGTATATTTTTAAGGCTCTGACAACGTCCAACAACTTGGAGTCCTCCAAGTCGCTAGTGGCCGCAGGCACCACAATAGGTTGGTTCAGATGAAATGCTGATACCACTTTAGGGAGAAAATGCGGACGAGTCCGCAGTTCTGCCCTATCCGAATGGAAGATTAGATAAGGACTTTTATAAGATAAAGCCGCCAATTCAGATACTCTCCTGGCAGAGGCCAGGGCTAGTAACATAGTCACTTTCAATGTGAGATATTTCAAATCCACCTTTTTCAATGGTTCAAACCAATGGGATTTGAGGAAATCTAAAACTACATTTAGATCCCACGGTGCCACCGGAGGCACCACAGGAGGCTGTATATGCAGTACTCCCTTGACAAAAGTCTGGACCTCAGGGACAGAGGCCAATTCTTTTTGGAAGAATATTGACAGGGCCGAAATTTGAACCTTAATGGATCCCAATTTGAGACCCATAGATAATCCTGATTGCAGGAAATGTAGGAAACGACCCAGTTGGAATTCCTCCGTCGGAACCCTCCGATCCTCGCACCACGCTACATATTTTCGCCAAATGCGGTGATAATGTTTCACGGTGACTTCCTTCCGTGCCTTAATCAAGGTAGGAATGACTTCTTCTGGAATGCCTTTCCCTTTTAGGATCTGGCGTTCAACCGCCATGCCGTCAAACGCAGCCGCGGTAAGTCTTGAAAAAGACAGGGACCCTGCTGTAGCAGGTCCCTTCTCAGAGGTAGAGGCCACGGTTCGTCCGTGAGCATCTCTTGAAGTTCCGGATACCAAGTCCTTCTCGGCCAATCCGGAACCACTAGTATTGTTCTTACTCTTCTTTGCCGTATGATCTTCAATACCTTTGGTATGAGCGGCAGAGGAGGAAACACATACACTGACTGGTACACCCAAGGAGTTACCAGTGCGTCCACAGCTATTGCCTGTGGATCTCTTGACCTGGCGCAATATTTGTCCAGTTTCTTGTTGAGGCGAGACGCCATCATGTCTACAATTGGTCTTTCCCAACGGTCTATTAACATGTTGAAGACTTCTGGATGTAGACCCCACTCTCCCGGATGAAGATCGTGTCTGCTGAGGAAGTCTGCTTCCCAGTTGTCCACGCCCGGGATGAACACTGCTGACAGTGCTATCACGTGATTCTCCGCCCAGCGAAGAATCTTGGCAGCTTCTGCCATTGCACTCCTGCTTCTTGTGCCGCCCTGCCTGTTTACATGGGCGACCGCCGTGATGTTGTCCGACTGAATCAACACCGGCTTTCCTTGCAGGAGAAGTTCCGCCTGGCTTAGAGCATTGTAGATTGCTCTTAGTTCCAGAATGTTTATGTGAAGAGACTTTTCCAGACTCGTCCATACTCCCTGGAAGTTTCTTCCTTGTGTGACTGCTCCCCAGCCTCTCAGGCTGGCGTCCGTGGTCACCAGGATCCAATCCTGAATGCCGAATCTGCGGCCTTCTAATAGGTGAGCCTTCTGCAACCACCACAGAAGTGACACCCTTGTCTTTGGTGACAGGGTTATTCGCAGGTGCATCTGCAGATGCGACCCTGACCATTTGTCCAACAGATCCCTTTGGAATATTCTTGCATGGAATCTGCCGAATGGAATTGCTTCGTAAGAAGCCACCATTTTTCCCAGGACTCTTGTGCATTGATGTACTGACACTTTTCCTGGTTTTAGGAGGTTCCTGACCAGATCGGATAACTCCTTGGCTTTTTCCTCTGGAAGGAAAACCTTTTTCTGAACCGTGTCCAGAATCATTCCTAGGAACAGCAGACGAGTTGTCGGGATTAAATGGGATTTTGGAATATTCAGAATCCACCCGTGTTGTCTTAGCACCTCTTGAGATAGTGCTAAAGCTGTCTCCAGCTGTTCTCTGGACCTTGCCCTTATTAGGAGATCGTCCAAGTATGGGATAACTAATACGCCTTTTCTTCGAAGAAGAATCATCATCTCGGCCATTACCTTGGTAAAGACCCGAGGCGCCGTGGACAATCCGAACGGCAGCGTCTGAAACTGATAGTGACAGTTTTGAACAATGAACCTGAGGTACCCCTGGTGTGCGGGGTAAATCGGAACGTGTAGATACGCATCCTTGATGTCCAAGGATACCATAAAGTCCCCTTCTTCCAGGTTCGCTATCACTGCTCTGAGTGACTCCATCTTGAACTTGAACTTTTTTATGTAGAGGTTCAAGGACTTCAGATTTAGAATAGGCCTTACCGAGCCATCCGGCTTCGGTACCACAAATAGAGTGGAATAATACCCCTTTCCTTGTTGTAATAGGGGTACTTTGACTATCACCTGCTGAGCGTACAGCTTGTGAATGGCTTCCAACACCCTCTCCCTTTCGGAAGAGACGGTTGGTAAGGCAGACTTCAGGAAACGATGAGGAGGATCCGTCTCTAATTCCAACCTGTACCCCTGAGATATTATCTGCAGGATCCAGGGGTCTACCTGCGAGTGAGCCCACTGCGCGCTGTAATTTTTGAGACGGCCCCCCACTGTCCCCGAGTCCGCTTGAGAGGCCCCAGCGTCATGCTGAGGTTTTTGCAGGAGCCGGGGAGGGCTTCTGTTCCTGGGAAGGAGCTGCCTGTTGGTGTCTCTTCCCTCTTCCTCTGCCTCGTGGCAGGTACGACAAGCCCTTTGCTCTCTTATTTTTGTAGGAGCGAAAAGGCTGCGGTTGAAAGGTCGGTGCCTTTCTCTGTTAGGGAGTGACTTGAGGTAAAAAAGTGGATTTCCCGGCAGTAGCCGTGGCCACCAAGTCTGATAGACCAACTCCAAATAACTCCTCCCCTTTATACGGCAAAACCTCCATGTGACGTTTTGAATCCGCATCGCCTGTCCACTGTCGTGTCCATAAGGCTCTTCTGGCTGAAATGGACATAGCACTCACCCGAGATGCCAGTGTGCAAATATCCCTCTGTGCATCACGCATATAGATAAATGCATCCTTTATTTGTTCTAACGACAGTAAAACATTGTCCCTATCTAGGGTATCAATATTTTCAATCAGGGATTCTGACCAAACTACTCCAGCACTGCACATCCAGGCAGTTGCTATAGCTGGTCGTAGTATAACAGCTGCATGTGTGTATATATTCTTTTGAATAACTTCCATCTTTCTATCTGATGGATCCTTAAGTGCGGCCGTCTCAGGAGAGGGTAACGCCACTTGTTTGGATAAGCGTGTGAGCGCCTTGTCCACCTTAGGGGGTGTTTCCCAGCGCGCCCTAACCTCTGGCGGGAAAGGGTATAATGCCAATAACTTTTTTGAAATTATCAACTTTTTATCAGGAGCAACCCACGCTTCATCACACACGTCATTTAATTCTTCTGATTCAGGAAAAACTGTTTGTAGTTTTTTCACACCATACATAATACCCTGTTTTACGGTATCTGTAGTATCAGCTAAATGTAACGTCTCCTTCATTGCCAAAATCATATAACGTGTGGCCCTACTGGAAAATACGTTTGAATTTCTACCGTCGTCACTGGAATCAGTGCCCGTGTCTGGGTCTGTGTCGACCGACTGAGGCAAAGGGCGTTTTACAGCCCCTGACGGTGTTTGAGGCGCCTGGACAGGCATTAATTGATTGTCCGGCCGCCTCATGTCCTCAACTGACTGTTTAAGGGAAGATAAACCATCACGTAATTCCACAAATAAAGGCATCCATTCTGGTGTCGACCCCCTGGGGGGTGACATCTGCATATTTGGCAATTGCTCCGCCTCCACACCAATATCGTCCTCATACATGTCGACACCACGTACCGACACACACCGCAAACTCACAGGGAATGCTCTAATGAAGACAGGACCCACTAGCCCTTTTGGGGAGACAGAGGGAGAGTCTGCCAGCACACACCACAAAGCGCTATATATACAAGGGATATCCTTATATTAAGTGCTCCCTTATAGCTGCTTTAATATATATATATATAGCCATTAATGTGCCCCCCCTCTCTGTTTTACCCTGTTTCTGTAGTGCAGTGCAGGGGAGAGACCTGGGAGCCGTTCTGACCAGCGGAGCTGTGACAGAAAATGGCGCCGTGTGCTGAGGAGATAGGCCCCGCCCCTTTTTCGGCGGGTTCTTCTCCCGCTATTTTTCCAGTCAGGCAGGGGTTAAATATCTCCATATAGCCCCTATGGGCTATATGTGAGGTATTTTTAGCCTTGTATAAGGTTTATATTTGCCTCTCAGAGCGCCCCCCCCCAGCGCTCTGCACCCTCAGTGACTGCCCAGTGAAGTGTGCTGAGAGGAAAATGGCGCACAGCTGCAGTGCTGTGCGCTACCTTATGAAGACTGAGGAGTCTTCAGCCGCCGGTTTCCGGACCTCTTCACGCTTCAGCATCTGCAAGGGGGTCGGCGGCGCGGCTCCGGGACCGGACTCCACGGCTGGGCCTGTGTTCGATCCCTCTGGAGCTAATGGTGTCCAGTAGCCAAGCAGCAAATCCACTCTGCATGCAGGTGAGTTTACTACTTTCCCCCTAAGTCCCACGTTGCAGTGATCCTGTTGCCAGCAGGACTCACTGTAAAGAAAAAAACCTAAACTAAACTTTCTCTAAGCAGCTCTTTAGGAGAGCCACCTAGATTGCACCCTTCTCGTTCGGGCACAAAATCTAACTGGAGTCTGGAGGAGGGTCATAGGGGGAGGAGCCAGTGCACACCACCTGACCTAGTAAAGCTTTACTTTTTTGTGCCCTGTCTCCTGCGGAGCCGCTATTCCCCATGGTCCTTTCAGGAACCCCAGCATCCACTTAGGACGATAGAGAAATCAAAGTGATTGGCATACTTCAACGTCTAGGTGACCTCATCTTGCGGCTCCCTAACACTAAGATTGAAGTCCCGGGGACACAGGACCCCCCAAGTCAGCACAGGCCAGCCATCTCATAGCACCACACTAGTAAGAGGTTAAAGAATTAGCCAGAGATAGATGAAATTAAAAATAAGAATAAGTTAATATTAAGCATTAGTCCTACTTATTACTTAAAATTAAAGAAATCTGAATAGTAATACAAAATTGAAAGAGCAAAAAAAGAAAGAGTAAAGCATTCGCACTGAGCATTAAACATTTGACATAAAACACTAGTTTAGAGGCCTTTTCAGTAAACAGTCTGTTTTGAAGCTTAGAATGAACTATGGGGCTAATTCAGACCTGATCGTAGATGTGCTCTACGATCGGTCACACAGACATGCGGGGAGACGCCAGGCACAGGGCTAGTCCGCCCTGCATGTCAGGCCCGGCCCGCCCCCCCATCCCCCCGCACAATTACAAAAGCATCGCACAGCGGCAATGGTTTTGTACTTGACAAGTAGCTCCCGGCCAGCGCAGCTCCTGAGTGCTGTCAGGGAGCTACTCGTCGCTGTCAGGGTCCTAGCGGCTATGTGTGACGTCATGCAGCCGCACGCCCCTCCCCCACTGCGTTGCCCGAACCGCGCACCTACAACGGAAAGCAAAAAGCCGCGGGCTCGCCCAGCAAAGTCCATTGCCTGTCAATCAAGCAGAGGCGATCACACGGCTGAGACAGAAGTAGGCTGTCTGGCATGCGGCGGCGCACTTCAGCACCGGCGTATGCGCAGTTCAGACCTGATCGCCTGCTGTGCGTTCAGGTCTGAATTAGGCCCAATGTACATAACATAGTAAGTAAGAAAAGGTCCGTCTCCTACTTAACTTTCATTGCAAAAAATTATTTATTAGAGCGGTGTTCAGGCTACAGCTTATGTACTGAAAGTGGCTGCACAGCTTTGTACATACAGCGAGATTCCTGGCATACTATACTGCTCAGGAGATGGATGGAGGAAACAGATTTGAATTAAATGTGAAACACTCATAATGCGCTCACAACAGTGCTGCAAAGTTTGACACTTGAAGTCCAGGGGGAAGTCACATCAGGTAATATTTCCATCTCTGTAGATACTAGCCCAGGCCCTGAGATGTAATCCGCCTTCTCTCTACAGTAACTACTTGTAGTATAGTGGTACAAAGGCTCTGCGACTGGCGCTGCATGGCTACACCAAGGCTCTGCGACCAGCGCTGCATTTGTACAAAGGCTCTGCGACTAGTTGTAGTATATTGGTATGAAGGCTCTACAAGCAGCGCTGCATGTTTGTATGCAGGCTCTGCGACTAGTTGTAGTATAGGGGTATGAAGGCACTGTGACTAGTTGTAGTATAGGGGTATGAAGGCTCTGCGACTAGTTGTAGTATAGGGGTATGAAGGCACTGCGACTAGTTGTAGTATAGGGGTATGAAGGCTCTGCGACTAGTTGTAGTATAGGGGTATGAAGGCACTGCGACTAGTTGTAGTATAGTATAGTTGTAGTATAGGGGTATGAAGGCTCTGCGACTAGTTGTAGTATAGGGGTATGAAGGCTCTGCGACTAGTTGTAGTATAGTATAGTTGTAGTATAGGGGTATGAAGGCTCTGCGACTAGTTGTAGTATAGGGGTATGAAGGCACTGTGACTAGTTGTAGTATAGGGGTATGAAGGCTCTGCGACTAGTTGTAGTATAGGGGTATGAAGGCACTGTGACTAGTTGTAGTATAGGGGTATGAAGGCTCTGCGACTAGTTGTAGTATAGGGGTATGAAGGCACTGTGACTAGTTGTAGTATAGGGGTATGAAGGCACTGCGACTAGTTGTAGTATAGGGGTATGAAGGCTCTGTGACTAGTTGTAGTATAGGGGTATGAAGGCTCTGTGACTAGTTGTAGTATAGGGGTATGAAGGCTCTGTGACTAGTTGTAGTATAGGGGTATGAAGGCTCTGCGACTAGTTGTAGTATAGTATAGTTGTAGTATAGGGATATGAAGGCTCTGCGACTAGTTGTAGTATAGGGGTATGAAGGCTCTGCGACTAGTTGTAGTATAGTATAGTTGTAGTATAGGGGTATGAAGGCACTGCGACTAGTTGTAGTATAGGGGTATGAAGGCACTGTGACTAGTTGTAGTATAGGGGTATGAAGGCTCTGCGACTAGTTGTAGTATAGGGGTATGAAGGCACTGTGACTAGTTGTAGTATAGGGGTATGAAGGCACTGTGACTAGTTGTAGTATAGGGGTATGAAGGCTCTGCGACTAGTTGTAGTATAGGGGTATGAAGGCTCTGCGACTAGTTGTAGTATAGGGGTATGAAGGCACTGTGACTAGTTGTAGTATAGGGGTATGAAGGCACTGCGACTAGTTGTAGTATAGGGGTATGAAGGCTCTGCGACTAGTTGTAGTATAGTATAGTTGTAGTATATGGATACGTATGCTCTGCGACTAGTTGTAGTATAGGGATATGAAGGCTCTGCGACTAGTTGTAGTATAGGGGTATGAAGGCTCTGCGACTAGTTGTAGTATAGGGGTATGAAGGCTCTGCGACTAGTTGTAGTATAGGGGTATGAAGGCTCTGCGACTAGTTGTAGTATAGTATAGTTGTAGTATAGGGGTATGAAGGCACTGTGACTAGTTGTAGTATAGGGGTATGAAGGCACTGTGACTAGTTGTAGTATAGGGGTATGAAGGCACTGTGACTAGTTGTAGTATAGGGGTATGAAGGCACTGTGACTAGTTGTAGTATAGGGGTATGAAGGCACTGTGACTAGTTGTAGTATAGGGGTATGAAGGCACTGTGACTAGTTGTAGTATAGGGGTATGAAGGCACTGTGACTAGTTGTAGTATAGGGGTATGAAGGCACTGTGACTAGTTGTAGTATAGGGGTATGAAGGCTCTGCGACTAGTTGTAGTATAGGGGTATGAAGGCTCTGCGACTAGTTGTAGTATAGGGGTATGAAGGCACTGCGACTAGTTGTAGTATAGGGGTATGAAGGCTCTGCGACTAGTTGTAGCATAGTATAGTTGTAGTATAGGGGTATGAAGGCTCTGCGACTAGTTGTAGTATAGGGATATGAAGGCTCTGCGACTAGTTGTAGTATAGGGGTATGAAGGCACTGTGACTAGTTGTAGTATAGGGGTATGAAGGCTCTGCGACTAGTTGTAGAATAGGGGTATGAAGGCTCTGCGACTAGTTGTAGTATAGGGGTATGAAGGCTCTGCGACTAGTTGTAGTATAGGGATATGAAGGCTCTGCGACTAGTTGTAGTATAGGGATATGAAGGCTCTGCGACTAGTTGTAGTATAGGGGTATGAAGGCTCTGCGACTAGTTGTAGTATAGGGATATGAAGGCTCTGCGACTAGTTGTAGTATAGGGATATGAAGGCTCTGCGACTAGTTGTAGTATAGGGGTATGAAGGCTCTGCGACTAGTTGTAGTATAGGGGTATGAAGGCTCTGCGACTAGTTGTAGTATAGGGGTATGAAGGCTCTGCGACTAGTTGTAGTATAGGGGTATGAAGGCTCTGCGACTAGTTGTAGTATAGGGGTATGAAGGCACTGCGACTAGTTGTAGTATAGTATAGTTGTAGTATAGGGGTATGAAGGCACTGCGACTAGTTGTAGTATAGTATAGTTGTAGTATAGGGGTATGAAGGCTCTGCGACTAGTTGTAGTATAGGGGTATGAAGGCACTGTGACTAGTTGTAGTATAGGGGTATGAAGGCTCTGCGACTAGTTGTAGAATAGGGGTATGAAGGCTCTGCGACTAGTTGTAGTATAGGGGTATGAAGGCTCTGCGACTAGTTGTAGTATAGGGATATGAAGGCTCTGCGACTAGTTGTAGTATAGGGATATGAAGGCTCTGCGACTAGTTGTAGTATAGGGGTATGAAGGCTCTGCGACTAGTTGTAGTATAGGGATATGAAGGCTCTGCGACTAGTTGTAGTATAGGGATATGAAGGCTCTGCGACTAGTTGTAGTATAGGGGTATGAAGGCTCTGCGACTAGTTGTAGTATAGGGGTATGAAGGCTCTGCGACTAGTTGTAGTATAGGGGTATGAAGGCTCTGCGACTAGTTGTAGTATAGGGGTATGAAGGCTCTGCGACTAGTTGTAGTATAGGGGTATGAAGGCACTGCGACTAGTTGTAGTATAGTATAGTTGTAGTATAGGGGTATGAAGGCACTGCGACTAGTTGTAGTATAGTATAGTTGTAGTATAGGGGTATGAAGGCTCTGCGACTAGTTGTAGTATAGGGGTATGAAGGCTCTGCGACTAGTTGTAGTATAGGGGTATGAAGGCTCTACGACTAGTTGTAGTATAGGGGTATGAAGGCTCTGCGACTAGTTGTAGTATAGTATAGTTGTAGTATAGGGGTATGAAGGCTCTGCGACTAGTTGTAGTATAGTATAGTTGTAGTATAGGGGTATGAAGGCTCTGCGACTAGTTGTAGTATAGGGGTATGAAGGCTCTGCAACTAGTTGTAGTATAGTATAGTTGTAGTATAGGGGTATGAAGGCACTGCGACCAGTTGTAGTATAGGGGTATGAAGGCTCTGCGACTAGTTGTAGTATAGGGGTATGAAGGCTCTGCGACTAGTTGTAGTATAGGGGTATGAAGGCTCTGCGACTAGTTGTAGTATAGGGGTATGAAGGCTCTGCGACTAGTTGTAGTATAGTATAGTTGTAGTATAGGGGTATAAAGGCACTGCGATTAGTTGTATTATAGTATAGTTGTAGTATAGGGGTATGAAGGCTCTGCGACTAGTTGTAGTATAGTATAGTTGTAGTATAGGGGTATGAAGGCTCTGCGACTAGTTGTAGTATAGGGATATGAAGGCTCTGCGACTAGTTGTAGTATAGGGGTATGAAGGCTCTGCGACTAGTTGTAGTATAGGGGTATGAAGGCACTGCGACTAGTTGTAGTATAGTATAGTTGTAGTATACGGCTATGAAGGCTCTGCGACTAGTTGTAGTATAGGGATACGTAGGCTCTGCAACTAGTAGTAGTATAGGGATACGTAGGCTCTGTGACCAGTTGTAGTATAGGGATATGAAGGCTCTGCGACTAGTTGTAGTATAGGGATACGTAGGCTCTGTGACCAGTTGTAGTATAGGGATATGAAGGCTCTGCGACTAGTTGTAGTATAGGGATACGTAGGCTCTGTGACCAGTTGTAGTATAGGGATATGAAGGCTCTGCGACTAGTTGTAGTATAGGGATACGTAGGCTCTGTACTAGTTGTAGTATAGGGGTATGAAGGCATTGCGACTAGTTATAGTATAGTATAGTTGTAGTATAGGGGTATGAAGGCTCTGCGACTAGTTGTAGTATAGTATAGTTGTAGTATAGGGGTATGAAGGCTCTGCGACTAGTTGTAGTATAGGGATACGTAGGCTCTGCAACGAGTTGTAGTATAGGGGTATGAAGGCTCTGTGACCAGTTGTAGTATAGAGATATGAAGACTCTGCGACTAGTTGTAGTATAGGGGTATGAAGGCTCTGCGACTAGTTGTAGTATAGGGATATGAAGGCTCTGCGACTAGTTGTAGGATAGGGGTATGAGGGCTCTGCGACTAGTTGCAGTATAGGGGTATGAAGGCTCTGCGACTAGTTGTAGTATAGGGATACGTAGGCTCTGCGACTAGTTGTAGTATAGGGATACGTAGGCTCTGCGACTAGTTGTAGTATATGGATACGTATGCTCTGCGACTAGTTGTAGTATAGGGATACGTAGGCTCTGCTACTAGTTGTAGTATAGGGGTATGAAGGCTCTGCGACTAGTAGTAGTATAGGGGTATGAAGGCTCTGCGACTAGTTGTATTATAGGGGTATGAAGGCTCTGGGACTAGTTGTAGTATAGGGGTATGAACTGGTATGTAGTATAGGGGTGTAACTGTTGGGTATGTGTCATATGTAGAAGCTTGCTCTTACGGTGGTGCACATAAAGTCTCAGCCGATGTGTAACTGTTGGGCATGTGTCATGTAGACGCTTGCTCTTACGGTGGTGCACATAAAGTCACAGCCGATGTGTAACTGTTGGAAATCATTGGGGTAAATGTACAAAGGGGGTAATTCCAAGTTGATCGCAGCAGGAATTCTGTTAGCAATTGGGCAAAACCATGTGCACTGCAGGGGAGGCAGATATAACATGTGCAGAGAGAGTTAGATTTGGGTGTGGTGTGTTCAATCTGCAATCTAATTTGCAGTGTAAAAATAAAGCAGCCAGTATTTACCCTGCACAGAAATAAAATAACCCACCCAAATCTAACTCTCTCTGCACATGTTATATCTGCCTCCCCTGCAGTGCACATGGTTTTGCCCAACTGCTAAAAAATTTCCTGCTGCGATCAACTTGGAATTACCCCCAATGTTTGTACAATTTCCTAATGGTAATATTTCATATTTGCCTGTCCATTTGTCACTCATTCTTACTCACCGAGGTAATACTCGTCCCCATGAACTTTCTCCTTCCAGAAAAGACTGAGGCAACACTTGGAAAAGTGAATACACCTTTCTCACACATGCTCACCGTGCCACAATCAGTTCCTTGACTTCTTTTTATCACCTATGGGTAATAAAGGAATGAGCAATGAAACTTTTTATCTTAAACTAAGATTACTGTAATTAACTGTATTTCTTTGTCCAAACTAATTTCTAGGACAGACATACACTATTAGCACTGCAGTATCACCTCCTCTGGTAGCTGCTGCATGTCCTCATTATTCTATCCTGTTATAAAGTCACAAATACCACAGCTGGGCCACATGAAAATAAGAATTTACTTACCGATAATTCTATTTCTCGGAGTCCGTAGTGGATGCTGGGGTTCCTGAAAGGACCATGGGGAATAGCGGCTCCGCAGGAGACAGGGCACAAAAGTAAAGCTTTTACAGGTCAGGTGGTGTGTACTGGCTCCTCCCCCTATGACCCTCCTCCAGACTCCAGTTAGGTACTGTGCCCGGACGAGCGTACACAATAAGGGAGGATTTTGAATCCCGGGTAAGACTCATACCAGCCACACCAATCACACCGTACAACTTGTGATCTAAACCCAGTTAACAGTATGATAACAGAGGAGCCTCTGAAAGATGGCTTCCTAAACAATAACCCGAATTAGTTAACAATAACTATGTACAAGTATTGCAGATAATCCGCACTTGGGATGGGCGCCCAGCATCCACTACGGACTCCGAGAAATAGAATTATCGGTAAGTAAATTCTTATTTTCTCTATCGTCCTAAGTGGATGCTGGGGTTCCTGAAAGGACCATGGGGATTATACCAAAGCTCCCAAACGGGCGGGAGAGTGCGGATGACTCTGCAGCACCGAATGAGAGAACTCCAGGTCCTCCTTTGCCAGGGTATCAAATTTGTAAAAATTTACAAACGTGTTCTCCCCTGACCACGTAGCTGCTCGGCAGAGTTGTAATGCCGAGACCCCTCGGGCAGCCGCCCAAGATGAGCCCACCTTCCTTGCGGAATGGGCCTTAACAGATTTAGGCTGTGGCAGGCCTGCCACAGAATGTACAAGTTGAATTTTGTTACAAATCCAACGAGCAATCGACTGCTTAGAAGCAGGTGCACCCAACTTGTTGGGTGCATACAGTATAAACAGCGAGTCAGATTTTCTGACTCCAGCCGTCCTTTAAATGTATATTTTTAAGGCTCTGACAACGTCCAACAACTTGGAGTCCTTCAAGTCGTCTGTAGCCGCAGGCACTACAATAGGCTGGTTCAGGTGAAACGCTGATACCACCTTAGGGAGAAAATGCGGACGCGTCCGCAGCTCTGCCCTATGTCGAATGGAAAATTAAATAAGGGCTTTTATAAAACAAAGCCGCCAGTGCAGATACTCTCCCGGCCGAAGCCAGGGCCAGTAACATAGTCACTTTCCATGTGAGATATTTCAAATCCACATTCTTTAGTGGTTCAAACCAATTGGATTTGAGGAAATCTAAAACTACATTTAGATCCCACGGTGCCACCTTAGGCACCACAGGAGGCTGTATATGCAGTACTCCTTTGATAAAAATCTGGACCTCAGGGACTGAGGCCAATTCTTTTTGGAAGAATATTGATAGGGCCGAAATTTGAACCTTAATAGATCCCAATTTGAGACCCCTAGACAATCCTGATTGCAGGAAATGTAGGAAAACGACCCAGTTGAAATTCCTCCATCGGAGCACTCCGCTGCTCGCACCACGCAACATATTTTCGCCAAATACGGCGATAATGCTTCGCGGTGACTTCCTTCCTTGCCTTTATCAAGGTAGGAATGACTTCTTCTGGAATGCCTTTTCCTTTTAGGATCTGGCATTCAAACGCCATGCCGTCAAACGCAGCCGCGGTAAGTCTTGAAAAAGACAAAGACCCTGCTGAAGCAGGTCCCTTCTCAGAAGTAGAGGCCACGGATCGTCCGTGACCATCTCTTGAAGTTCCGGGTACCAAGTCCTTCTTGGCCAATCCGGAGCCACTAGTCTTACTCCTCTTTGCCGTATAATCCTCAATACCTTTGGTATGAGAGGCAGAGGAGGAAACACATATACCGACTGGTACACCCAAGGTGTTACCAGCGCGTCCACAGCTATTGCCTGCGGATCTCTTGACCTGGCGCAATACCTGTCCAGTGTATTGTTGAGGCGAGACGCCATCCTGTCCACCATTGGTTTTACCCAACGGTTTAATAGCATGTGGAAAACTTCTGGATGAAGTCCCCACTCTCCCGGGTGAAGGTCGTGTCTGCTGAGGAAGTCTGCTTCCCAGTTGTCCACGCCCGGGATGAATACTGCTGACAGTGCTATCACGTGATTCTCCGCCCAGCGAAGGATCCTGGCAGCTTCTGCCATTGCCCTCCTGCTTCTTGTGCCGCCCTGTCTGTTTACATGGGCGACTGCCGTGATGTTGTCCGACTGGATCAACACCGGTCTTCCTTGAAGCAGAGGTTCCGCCTGGCTTAGAGCATTGTAGATTGCTCTTAGTTCCAGAATGCTTATGTGAAGAGACTTTTTCAGGCTCGACCACACTCCCTGGAAATTTCTTCCCTGTGTGACTGCTCCCCAGCCTCTCAGGCTGGCATCCGTGGTCACCAGGATCCAATCCTGCATGCCGAATCTGCGGCCCTCCAATAGATGAGCCTCCTGCAACCACCACAGAAGGGATACCCTTGTCCTCGGCGACAGGGTTATCCGCAGGTGCATCTGAAGATGCGACCCTGACCATTTGTCCAACAGATCCCTTTGCATGGAATCTGCCGAAAGGGATTGCTTCGTAAGAAGCTACCATTTTTTCCCAGGAGAAATAGATATACCCGAAGGTACTTGGGCGCTTAGGGTGTGAGATGCTTCGCCGAGCTGCAGTCACAAGAAAAAGGGAGAGTCACTCCCGTTGCGTTTACAAAAAATAGGAAAAAGGAGTGTGTGACTGCGCTGGATTTGATGAATACAACACTAGTAATAAAATATAACAATTTATTCCTAAAATTGTACAATTGGTAAATATCAATAAAATATGCACATAAATGAACTTTTAAAAAATGCAAGTGCTAAAATGTGAACTAACATCCTATGGGACCACCCAGTTGGCCAGGTAGGAATTCGGACTTTCTGGAGATGAATGCAGTGACCGTTCCTGATGTATTTCCCCTGTAATATAGTCCAGCTAGAAATAGTCTCAGAATATAGGCAGGGTCCAAATTAATGGACTAGTTACCGTTAGAGGATGTAGTGCTCCAAAATTGATGATGGTGAGCTCCTCATGCGTTACGGTTAAGTGCTGTCCTTTAAGTGGTGTTTGCCGTTGGAAATCTGAGCGTTGAGAAGATTGTCTGGACAGGCTTGGGGAATGGTTCGGTCCTCCTTAAAGTCGCTTCCTGGTTGTGGTCCAAACGGCAGCGTCTGAAACTGATAGTGACAGTTTTGTAAAACGAACCTGAGGTACCCCTGGTGTGAGGGGTAATTGGAACGTGGAGATACGCATCCTTGATGTCCAAGGATACCATAAAGTCCCCTTCTTCCAGGTTCGCTATCACTGCTCTGAGTGACTCCATCTTGAACTTGAACTTCTTTTTGTACAGGTTCAAGGACTTCAGATTTAGAATAGGCCTTACCGAGCCATCTGGCTTCGGTACCACAAAAAGAGTGGAATAATACCCCTTCCCTTGTTGTAGAAGAGGTACCTTGACTATCACCTGCTGAGAATACAGCTTGTGAATGGCTTCCAAAACCGTCTCCCTTTCTGAGGGGGACGTTGGTAAAGCAGACTTCAGGAAACGGCGAGGTGGCTCTGTCTCTAATTTCAACCTGTACCCCTGAGATATTATCTGCAGGATCCAGGGATTTACCTGCGAGTGAGCCCACTGCGCGCTGTAATTCTTGAGACGACCGCCTACCGCCCCCGAGTCCGCTTGCGAAGCCCCAGCGTCATGCTGAGGCTTTTGTAGAAGCCGGGGAGGGCTTCTGTTCCTGGGAAGGAGCTGCCTGTTGCTGTCTCTTCCCTCGTCCTCTGCCTCGTGGCAGATATGAATAGCCCTTTGCTCTCTTATTTTTAAAGGAACGAAAGAGCTGCGGTTGAAAGGTCGGTGCCTTTTTCTGTTGGGGAGTGACATGAGGTAGAAAGGTGGATTTCCCGGCCGTAGCCGTGGCCACCAAATCCGATAGACCGACCCCAAATAACTCCTCTACGCATCGCCTGTCCACTGTCGTGTCCATAAAGCTCTTCTGGCCGAAATGGACATAGCACTTACCCGTGATGCCAGTGTGCAGATATCTCTCTGTGCATCACGCATATAAAGAAATGCATCCTTTATTTGTTCTAACGACAGTAAAATATTGTCCCTGTCCAGGGTATCAATATTTTCGATCAGGGACTCTGACCAAACTACCCCAGCACTGCACATCCAGGCAGTCGCAATAGCTGGTCGTAGTATAACACCTGCATGTGTGTATATACCTTTTTGGATATTTTCCATCCTCCTATCTGATGGATCTTTAAGTGCGGCCGTCTCAGGAGAGGGTAACGCCACTTGTTTTGATAAGCGTGTTAGCGCTTTGTCCACCCTAGGAGGTGTTTCCCAGCGCTCCCTAACCTCTGGCGGGAAAGGGTATAAAGCCAATAACTTCTTTGAAATTAGCAGTTTTTTATCGGGGCACCCCACGCTTCATCACACACGTCATTTAATTCTTCTGATTCGGTAAAAACTACTGGTAGTTTTTTCACACCCCACATAATACCCTGTTTAGTGGTACCTGTAGTATCAGCTAAATGTAACATCTCCTTTATTGCCAAAATCATATAACGTGTGGCCCTACTGGAAAATACGGTTGATTCGTCACCTTCACCACCGGAATCAGTGCCTGTGTCTGTGTCGACCGACTGAGGCAAGGGGCGTTTTACAGCCCCTGACGGTGTTTGAGGCGCCTGGACAGGCACTAATTGAGTGTCCGGCCGCCTCATGTCGGCAAACGACTGCTTAAGCGAGTTGACGCTATCCCGTAATTCCACAAATAAAGGCATCCATTCTGGTGTCGACCCCCTAGGAGGTGACATCCTCATATTTGGCAATTGCTCCGCCTCCACACCAATAACGTCCTCATACATGTCGACACACACGTACCGACACACAGCAGACACACAGGGAATGCTCTATACGAAGACAGGACCCACTAGCCCTTTGGGGAGACAGAGGGAGAGTCTGCCAGCACACACCAAAAAGCGCTATATATGACAGGGATAGCCTTATGATTAAGTGCTCCCTTATAGCTGCTTTTTTATTAATATATTGCCATTTATTTTGCCCCCCCTCTCTGTTATACCCTGTTTCTGTAGTGCAGTGCAGGGGAGAGACCTGGGAGCCTTCCTGACCAGCGGAGCTGTGACAGAAAATGGCGCCGTGTGCTGAGGAGATAGGCCCCGCCCCTTTTCCGGCGGGCTCGTCTCCCGCTATTTAGTACATTTAGGCAGGGGTAAATATCTCCATATAGCCTCTGGGGCTATATGTGAGGTATTTTTAGCCTTTTTAAAGGTTTTCATTTGCCTCCCAGGGCACCCCCCCCCCCCCCCAGCGCCCTGCACCCTCAGTGACTGCCGTGTGAAGTGTGCTGAGAGGAAAATGGCGCACAGCTGCAGTGCTGTGCGCTACCTTAAGAAGACTGCAGGAGTCTTCAGCCGCCGATTCTGGACCTCTTCTTGCTTCAGCATCTGTGAGGGGGCCGGCGGCGTGGCTCCGGTGACCATCCAGGCTGTACCTGTGATCGTCCCTCTGGAGCTTCATGTCCAGTAGCCAAGAAGCCAATCCATCCTGCACGCAGGTGAGTTCACTTCTTCTCCCCTCTGTCCCTCGTTGCAGTGATCCTGTTGCCAGCAGGAATCACTGTAAAATAAAAAACCTAAGCTAAACTCTCTAAGCAGCTCTTTATGAGAGCCACCTAGAATTGCACCCTTCTCGGCCGGGCACAAAAATCTAACTGGAGTCTGGAGGAGGGTCATAGGGGGAGGAGCCAGTACACACCACCTGACCTGTAAAAGCTTTACTTTTGTGCCCTGTCTCCTGCGGAGCCGCTATTCCCCATGGTCCTTTCAGGAACCCCAGCATCCACTTAGGACGATAGAGAAATATGCATTATTAGAGTTATGGAAAAGCCCCTGGATATATTCAGTTCTTGAGGATCTACAGTATCTTGAGGAGGACTAGGCATCTGCCACAACTATATGTCATACCCATGGCATCGCTCGCAATACAGTGGGGTATATTTACTAAAATTCGTATTTTTCAGAATGAGGTTAAAGTTCAAACACGAATGACATCGCAAGTGTAAATTTGCAACTTTTTGAATTTATTACGACTAATTTACTAAGCTGTCGTATTCTGCATTTTCGTGTTTTCCGATGTCGATGTCATTCGTATTTTTTGGCAGTGTTTTACGGGAGTGAATAGTAAAACACTGCCGACATTAACACAATGAATCTCGGCCGGATCTGTGAGATCCGTGCAGGGCTTTATTGTGCACCTTTCGTATAAAAAATAACATTGTTACAAATCATTAAAAAAAAAATGCGTGGGGTCCCCCCCCTAAGCTAAACCAGCCTCGGGCTCTTTGAGCCGGTCCTGGTTGACAAAATATGGGGAAAAAAATGTCAGGGGTTCCCCCATATTTAATCAACCAGCACCGGGCTCTGCGCCTGGTCCTGGTTCCAAAAATACGGGGGACAAAAAGCGTAGGGGTCCCCCGTATTTTTTAAACCAGCACCGGGCTCCACTAGCCAGGTACATAATGCCACAGCCGGGGGACACTTTTATCTAAGTCCCTGCGGCCCTGGCATTACATACCCAAATAGTCACCCCTGGCCGGGGTACCCTGGAGGAGTGGGAACCCCTTAAATCAAGGGGTCCCCCCCTTCCAGCCACCCAAGGGCCAGGGGTGAAACCCGAGGCTGTCCCCCCCATCCAAGGGCGGCGGATGGGGGGCTGATAGCCTTTTGAAAAAAATGTGAATATCGTTTTTAGTAGCAGTACTACAAGTCCCAGCAAGCCTCCCCGCAAGCTGGTACTTGGAGAACCACAAGTACCAGCATGCGGGGGGAAACCGGGCCCGCTGGTACCTGTAGTACTACTAAAAAAATACCCCCAAAAAAACAGGACACACACACCGTGACAGTATAAGTTTATTACATACATGCACACCTCCAAACATACATACTTACCTATGTTCACACGAGGCTCGGTCCTCTTCTCCATGTAGAATCCTAGGGGTACCTGTGAAAAAAATTATACTCACATAATCCAGTGTACCTTCTGTTCTTTGTATAATCCACGTACTTGGCAAAACAAAAAAACGGAAACCCGACCACGCACTGAAAGGGGTCCCATGTTTACACATGGGACCCCTTTCCCCGACTGCCAGGACCCCCCCTGACTCCTGTCAAAGAGGGTCCCTTCAGCCAATCAGGGAGCGCCAAGTCGTGGCACTCTCCTGATTGGCTGTGTGCTCCTGTAGTGTCTGTCAGGCTGCACACGGCAGAGATACAATGTAGCGCCTATGCGCTCCATTGTATCCAATGGTGGGAACTTTGCGGTCAGCGGTGAGGTTACTTTCGGTCAAAAAATGAGCATGTTTACACTTTTTGGTCTGATGTGGTTCTCTTTATCTACTTTTAGGACTTGTGAAAATCTGAGGTAGTTTTAGAAAAATCAGAAGGGTTCATAAACTTTCAGGCACCGCTGTGAGTCTGAAAAAACACGTATTCACTCATTTTCTATACAACACAAGTCAAAATGTGTGCCGACCCAAACATACTGTATAACAGTTCCTCGCTGGTCCACAAGATGGCAGGATAAGCGCACGAGTCAGGAGTGTAGGACATACTCCAGCAGATCATACAAACCATGTAAGAGAAAGCTGTAATGATGATCTGTGCCAAGGTGCAAAATGCTGATTCACTTAGCGCCCTGCTGAATACGTATTAATCTACAAGCCGTATACAGGAGCAGCGACGCCTACATAGTACTACTATATATACAGCTACTGATGCTGGCGGTAGAGGGACGTTCACACGGTCTTCGCTGGCGGACACGAACATGAGACGTGGCTTATCAGAGGCCTACGTTACGTGGTACAAACACTTATTGGCTCACCTAGCACGCAATGACATCATGCATGACACAATAGGGGAAGCCGCTCCTCGGATCCCTGAGTATACAGTATATCTGTGGGGCGGGCAGAGGCTGCCATGGTCCATGAACACTCGGTCCCAGCCGGCCGCCCAGCCCAGGGGGTAGCATGACGACGTGTTGCTGGTAATGGAGGTAACACCACGGGGCAGGCGTTCTCCGCTGACCTCTTGTGTTGATCCAGGTGCTGGGAGTCCTCGGTAATGTTAGCGTGATTTATAATAGAGTCTGTACATGGGGATCCAGCATAGGATGAATTGTTTCCATTGTGGGGCAATCAATATGAATGGCCTTTGTCTGTACTTCCCCCTGTCTATTCTCCATCCATCATCATCAGCCGCGTTCCACCCTCCCACTTACTGCTCTTCTCCTGCTCCAACTTCTCAGCACTTACTCATCGCTGTCACATCAATCTTACTCACATCATCATCTGCCCTGTCCACACAGTACCGTCCACTACCCCCTCTCCTGGTGCCTCCATCAGTCACTGTCTCCTCTCACCTGGAATGTCCTTATCCTCCACCAGGACATTCTACATCTCACTTCCTCTTATTTCCCCATCCTTCAGTAACATTTCCTGCCAGGCCATGCAGCCACTAGTGTGCCTCCCCCAAATACCCAGAGTACACTCTCCTGCCAGGCCATGCAGCCACCAGTGTGCAACCCCCATATACCCAGAGTATACTCTCCTGCCAGGCCATGCAGCCACCAGTGTGCAACCCCCATATACCCAGCATACACTCTCCTGCCAGGCCATCCAGCCACCAGTGTGCCTCTCCCATATACCCAGCATACACTCTCCTGCCAGGCCACCCAGCCACCAGTGTGCAACCCCCATATACCCAGCGTACACTCTCCTGCCAGGCCATCCAGCCACCAGTGTGCCTCTCCCATATACCCAGTATACACTCTCCTGCCAGGCCATCCAGCCACCAGTGTGCCTCTCCCATATACCCAGCATACACTCTCCTGCCAGGCCATCCAGCCACCAGTGTGCAACCCCCAAATACCCAGAGTATACTCTCCTGCCAGGCCATGCAGCCACCAGTGTGCAACCCCCATATACCCAGCGTACACTCTCCTGCCAGGCCATCCAGCCACCAGTGTGCCTCTCCCATATACCCAGCATACACTCTCCTGCCAGGCCATGCAGCCACCAGTGTGCAACCCCCAAATACCCAGAGTATACTCTCCTGCCAGGCCATGCAGCCACCAGTGTGCCTCTCCCAAATACCCAGCATACACTCTCCTGCCAGGCCATGCAGCCACCAGTGTGCCTCTCCCAAATACCCAGCGTACACTCTCCTGCCAGGCCATGCAGCCACCAGTGTGCCTCTCCCAAATACCCAGCATACACTCTCCTGCCAGGCCATGCAGCCACCAGTGTGCAACCCCCAAATACCCAGAGTATACTCTCCTGCCAGGCCATGCAGCCACCAGTGTGCAACCCCCATATACCCAGCGTACACTCTCCTGCCAGGCCATCCAGCCACCAGTGTGCCTCTCCCATATACCCAGCATACACTCTCCTGCCAGGCCATCTAGCCACCAGTGTGCCTCCCCCAAATACCCAGAGTACACTCTCCTGCCAGGCCATCCAGCCACCAGTGTGCCTCTCCCAAATACCCAGCATACACTCTCCTGCCAGGCCATCCAGCCACCAGTGTGCATCCCCCAAATACCCAGAGTACACTCTCCTGCCAGGCCATGCAGCCACCAGTGTGCCTCTCCCAAATACCCAGCGTACACTATCCTGCCAGGCCATCCAGCCACCAGTGTGCATCCCCCAAATACCCAACGTACACTTTCCTGCCAGGCCTTCCAGCTACCAGTGTGCAACCCCCAAACACCCAGCGTACACTCTCCTGCCAGGTCATGCAGCCACCAGTGTGCCTCTCCCAAATACCCAGCGTACACTCTCCTGCCAGGCCATCCAGCCACCAGTGTACCTCCCCCAAATACCCAGAGTACACTCTCCTGCCAGGCCTTCCAGCCACCAGTGTGCAACCCCCAAATACCCAGAGTACACTCTCCTGCCAGGCCATGCAGCCACCAGTGTGCAACCCCCAAATACCCAGAGTACACTCTCCTGCCAGGCCATGCAGCCACCAGTGTGCAATCCCCAAATACCCAGAGTACACTCTCCTACCAGGCCATCCAGCCACCAGTGTGCATCCCCCAAATACCCAGCATACACTTTCCCGCCAGACCATCCAGCAACCAGTGTACAACCCCCAAATACCCAGCGTACACTCTCCTGCCAGGCCATGCAGCCACCATTGTGCAACCCCCAAATACCCAGCGTACTCTCCTGCCAGGCCATCCAGCCACCAGTGTGCCTCCCCCAAATACCCAGCGTACACTCTCCTGCCAGGCCATCCAGCCACCAGTGTGCCTCCCCCATATACCCAGCGTACACTCTCCTGCCAGGCCATCCAGCCACCAGTGTGCATCCCCCAAATACCCAGCGTACACTCTCCTGCCAGGCCATCCAGCCACCAGTGTGCATCCCCCAAATACTCAGTGTACACTCTCCTGCCAGGCCATCCAGCCACGAATGTGCCTCTCCCAAATACCCAGCGTACACTCTCCTGCCAGGCCATCCAGCCACCAGTGTGCATCTCCCAAATACCCAGCGTACACTTTCCTGCCAGGCCATCCAGCCAACAGTGTACATCCCCCAAATACCCAGCGTACACTTTCCTGCCAGGCCATGCAGCCACCAGTGTGCCTCTCCAGGCCATCCAGTGTGCCTCACCAGGCCATCCAGCCACCAGTGTCCCATCCCCCAAATACCCAGCGTACTTTCCTGCCAGGCCTTCCAGCCACCAGTGTGCCTCTCCCAAATACCCAGAGTACACACTCCAGCCAGGCCATGCAGCCACCAGTGTGCCTCTCCCATATACCCTGTGTACACTCTCCTGCCAGGCCATCCAGCCACCAGTGTGCCTCTCCCAAATACCCAGCGCACACTCTCCTGCCAGGCCATGCAGCCACCAGTGTGCCTCCCCCAAATACCCAGCGTACACTCTCCTGCCAGGCCATCCAGCCACCAGTGTGCCTCCCCCAAATACCCAGCGTACACTTTCCTACCAGGCCGTCCAGCCACCAGTGTGCAACCCCCAAATACCCAGCGTACACTATCCTGCCAGGCCATCCAGCCACCAGTGTGCAACCCCCAAATACCCAGCATACACTTTCCCGCCAGACCATAAAGCAACCAGTGTACAACCCCCAAATACCCAGCGTACACTCTCCTGCCAGGCCATGCAGCCACCATTGTGCAACCCCCAAATACCCAGCGTACACTCTCCTGCCAGGCCGTCCAGCCACCAGTGTGCCTCTCCCAAATACCCAGCGTACACTCTCCTGCCAGGCCATCCAGCCACCAGTGTGCATCCCCCAAATACCCAGCGTACACTTTCCTGCCAGGCCATGCAGCCACCAGTGTGCCTCTCCCAAATACCCAGCGTACACTCTCCTGCCAGGCCATCCAGCCACCAGTGTGCCTCCCCCAAATACCCAGCGTACACTTTCCTGCCAGGCCATGCAGCCACCAGTGTGCCTCTCCCAAATACCCAGCGTACTCTCCTGCCAGGCCATCCAGCCACCAGTGTGCCTCCCCCAAATACCCAGCGTACACTCTCCTGCCAGGCCATGCAGCCACCAGTGTGCCTTCCCCAAATACCCAGCGTACACTCTCCTGCCAGGCCATCCAGCCACCAGTGTGCATCCCCCAAATACCCAGCGTACACTCTCCTGCCAGGCCATCCAGCCACCAGTGTGCATCCCCCAAATACTCAGCGTACACTCTCCTGCCAGGCCATCCAGCCACGAATATGCCTCTCCCAAATACCCAGCGTACACTCTCCTGCCAGGCCATCCAGCCACCAGTGTGCATCCCCCAAATACCCAGCGTACACTTTCCTGCCAGGCCATCCAGCCAACAGTGTACATCCCCCAAATACCCAGCGTACACTTTCCTGCCAGGCCATGCAGCCACCAGTGTGCCTCTCCAGGCCATCCAGTGTGCCTCACCAGGCCATCCAGCCACCAGTGTCCCATCCCCCAAATACCCAGCGTACTTTCCTGCCAGGCCTTCCAGCCACCAGTGTTCCTCTCCCAAATACCCAGAGTACACACTCCAGCCAGGCCATGCAGCCACCAGTGTGCCTCTCCCATATACCCTGTGTACACTCTCCTGCCAGGCCATCCAGCCACCAGTGTGCCTCTCCCAAATACCCAGCGCACACTCTCCTGCCAGGCCATGCAGCCACCAGTGTGCCTCCCCCAAATACCCAGCGTACACTCTCCTGCCAGGCCATCCAGCCACCAGTGTGCCTCCCCCAAATACCCAGCGTACACTTTCCTGCCAGGCCGTCCAGCCACCAGTGTGCAACCCCCAAATACCCAGCGTACACTATCCTGCCAGGCCATCCAGCCACCAGTGTGCAACCCCCAAATACCCAGCATACACTTTCCCGCCAGACCATCCAGCAACCAGTGTACAACCCCCAAATACCCAGCGTACACTCTCCTGCCAGGCCATGCAGCCACCATTGTGCAACCCCCAAATACCCAGCGTACACTCTCCTGCCAGGCCGTCCAGCCACCAGTGTGCCTCTCCCAAATACCCAGCGTACACTCTCCTGCCAGGCCATCCAGCCACCAGTGTGCATCCCCCAAATACCCAGCGTACACTTTCCTGCCAGGCCATGCAGCCACCAGTGTGCCTCTCCCAAATACCCAGCGTACACTCTCCTGCCAGGCCATCCAGCCACCAGTGTGCCTCCCCCAAATACCCAGCGTACACTTTCCTGCCAGGCCATGCAGCCACCAGTGTGCCTCTCCCAAATACCCAGCGTACTCTCCTGCCAGGCCATCCAGCCACCAGTGTGCCTCCCCCAAATACCCAGCGTACACTCTCCTGCCAGGCCATGCAGCCACCAGTGTGCCTTCCCCAAATACCCAGCGTACACTCTCCTGCCAGGCCATCCAGCCACCAGTGTGCATCCCCCAAATACCCAGCGTACACTTTCCTGCCAGGCCATCCAGCCAACAGTGTACATCCCCCAAATACCCAGCGTACACTTTCCTGCCAGGCCATGCAGCCACCAGTGTGCCTCTCCAGGCCATCCAGTGTGCCTCACCAGGCCATCCAGCCACCAGTGTCCCATCCCCCAAATACCCAGCGTACTTTCCTGCCAGGCCTTCCAGCCACCAGTGTGCCTCTCCCAAATACCCAGAGTACACACTCCTGCCAGGCCATGCAGCCACCAGTGTGCCTCTCCCATATACCCTGTGTACACTCTCCTGCCAGGCCATCCAGCCACCAGTGTGCCTCTCCCAAATACCCAGCGCACACTCTCCTGCCAGGCCATGCAGCCACCAGTGTGCCTCCCCCAAATACCCAGCGTACACTCTCCTGCCAGGCCATCCAGCCACCAGTGTGCCTCCCCCAAATATCCAGCGTACACTTTCCTGCCAGGCCGTCCAGCCACCAGTGTGCAACCCCCAAATACCCAGCGTACACTATCCTGCCAGGCCATCCAGCCACCAGTGTGCAACCCCCAAATACCCAGCATACACTCTCCTGCCAGGCCATGCAGCCATCAGTGTGCCTCCCCCAAATACCCAGCGTACACTCTCCTGCAAGGCCATCCAGCCACCAGTGTGCCTCTCCCATATACCCAGCGTACACTCTCCTGCCAGGCCATCCAGCCACCAGTGTGCAACCCCCAAATACCCAGCATACACTCTCCTGCCAGGCCATGCAGCCATCAGTGTGCCTCCCCCAAATACCCAGCGTACTTTCCTGCCAGGCCATGCAGCCACCAGTGTGCCTCCCCCAAATACCCAGCGTACACTCTCCTGCCAGGCCATGCAGCCACCAGTGTGCCTCCCCCAAATACCCAGCATACACTTTCCTGTCAGGCCATCCAGCCACCAGTGTGCCTTCCCCAAATACCCAGCGTACACTCTCCTGCAAGGCCATCCAGCCACCAGTGTGCCTCCCCCAAATACCCAGCGTACACTCTCCTGCCAGGCCATCCAGCCACCAGTGTGCCTCCCCCAAATACCCAGCATACACTTTCCTGTCAGGCCATCCAGCCACCAGTGTGCCTCCCCCAAATACCCACTGTACACTCTCCTGCCAGACCATCCAGCCATCAGTGCGCCTCTCCCAAATACCCAGCATACATTCTCCTGCCAGGCCATGCAGCCACCAGTGTGCCTCCTCCAAATACCCAGAGTACACTTTCCTGCCAGGCCATGCAGCTATCAGTGTGCCTCCTCCAAATACCCAGAGTACACTTTCCTGCCAGGCCATCCAGCCACCAGTGTGCCTCCCCCATATACCCAGCGTACACTCTCCTGCCAGGCCATCCAGCCACCAGTGTGCCTCCCCCAAATACCTAGCGTACAGTTTCCTGCCAGGCCATCCAGCCACCAGTGTGCATCCCCCAAATACCCAGCGTACACTCTCCTGCCAGACCATCCAGCCACCAGTGTACAACCCCCAAATACCCAGCATAGACTTTCCTGCCAGGCCATGCAGCCATCAGTGTGCCTCCCCCAAATACCCAGCGTACACTCTCCTGCCAGGCCATCCAGCCACCAGTGTGCCTCTCCCAAATACCCAGCATACCCTACCTAACACCCAGCGTACCCGTGTACACTACCTAACACCCAGCGTATCTGTGTACACTATCTAACACCCAGCGTACCCGTGTACACTACCTAACACCCAGCGTACCCGTGTACACTACCTAACACCCAGCGTACCCGTGTACACTACCTAACACCCAGCGTACCCGTGTACACTACCTAACACCCAGCGTATCTGTGTACACTATCTAACACCCAGCGTACCCGTGTACACTACCTAACACCCAGCGTATCTGTGTACACTATCTAACACCCAGCGTACCCGTGTACACTACCTAACACCCAGCGTACCCGTGTACACTACCTTCCACCCAGCGTACCCGTGTACACTACCTAACACCCAGCATATCCGTGTACACTACCTAACGCCAAGCGTACCCGTGTACACTACCTAACACCCAGCGTACCCGTGTACACTACCTAACACCCAGCGTACCCGTGTACACTACCTAACACCCAGCGTATCTGTGTACACTACCTAACGCCCAGCGTACCCGTGTACACTACCTAACGCCCAGCGTATCTGTGTACACTATCTAACACCCACCGTATCCGTGTACTCTACCTAACACCCAGCGTACCCGTGTACACTACCTAACACCCAGCGTACCCGTGTACACTACCTAACACCCAGCGTATCTGTGTACACTACCTAACACCCAGCGTACCCGTGTACACTACCTAACACCCAGCGTACCCATGTACACTACCTAACACCCAGCGTATCCGTGTACACTACCTAACACCCAGCGTATCTGTGTACACTATATAACACCCAGCGTACCCGTGTACACTACCTAACACCCAGCGTATCCGTGTACACTACCTAAAGCCCAGCGTACCCGTGTACACTACCTAACACCCAGCGTACCCGTGTACACTACCTAAAGCCCAGCGTACCCGTGTACACTACCTAACACCCAGCATACCCGTGTACACTACCTAACACCCAGCGTACCCGTGTACACTACCTAACACCCAGCGTACCCGTGTACACTACCTAACACCCAGCGTACCCGTGTACACTACCTAACACCCAGCGTACCCGTGTACACTACCTAACACCCAGCTTATCTGTGTACACTACCTAACGCCCAGCGTACCCGTGTACACTACCTAACACCCAGCGTACCCGTGTACACTACCTAACACCCAGCGTACCCGTGTACACTACCTAACACCCAGCTTATCTGTGTACACTATATAACACCCAGCGTACCCGTGTACACTACCTAACACCCAGCGTACCCGTGTACACTATCTAACACCCAGCGTATCCGTGTACTCTACCTAACACCCAGCGTACCCGTGTACACTACCTAACACCCAGCGTACCCGTGTACACTACTTAACACCCAGCGTACCCGTGTACACTACCTAACACCCAGCGTATCTGTGTACACTACCTAACACCCAGCGTACCCGTGTACACTACCTAACACCCAGCGTACCCATGTACACTACCTAACGCCCAGCGTACCCGTGTACACTACCTAACACCCAGCGTACCCGTGTACACTACCTAACACCCAGCGTATCTGTGTACACTACCTAACACCCAGCGTACCCATGTACACTACCTAACACCCAGCGTATCTGTGTACACTACCTAACACCCAGCGTACCCATGTACACTACCTAACGCCCAGCGTACCCGTGTACACTACCTAACACCCAGCGTATCCGTGTACACTACCTAACACCCAGCGTATCTGTGTACACTACCTAACACCCAGCGTACCCATGTACACTACCTAACACCCAGCGTATCTGTGTACACTACCTAACACCCAGCGTACCCGTGTACACTACCTAACACCCAGCGTACCCATGTACACTACCTAACGCCCAGCGTACCCGTGTACACTACCTAACACCCAGCGTATCTGTGTACACTATATAACACCCAGCGTACCCGTGTACACTACCTAACACCCAGCGTACCCGTGTACACTACCTAAAGCCCAGCGTACCCGTGTACACTACCTAACACCCAGCGTACCCGTGTACACTACCTAACACCCAGCGTACCCGTGTACACTACCTAACACCCAGCGTACCCGTGTACACTACCTAACACCCAGCTTATCTGTGTACACTACCTAACGCCCAGCGTACCCGTGTACACTACCTAACACCCAGCGTATCTGTGTACACTATCTAACACCCAGCGTATCCGTGTACACTACCTAACACCCAGCGTACCCGTGTACACTACCTAACACCCAGCGTAACCGTGTACACTACCTAACACCCAGCGTATCTGTGTACACTACCTAACGCCCAGCGTAACCGTGTACACTACCTAACGCCCAGCGTACCCGTGTACACTACCTAACACCCAGCGTACCCGTGTAGTCACCACAGTGACTCACAGCGGTGTCTCCTACTGCATCATGACTGGTTACAACAAACTGACATCTAGGGCTATATTACTAAAGTGCTGGTTTGTAGAAGTGGAGATGTTGCTAGAAGGTGCTAGATAAATGCGAAGTAGAATCTGATTGGTTGCTATGGGCAACATCTCCACTTCTATAAACCCCAATTTAGTAAATATACCCTTGGAGAGCCAAACCGGCCAAAATTTCATGATGAAGACAAATCAACAGAAAGAGAAACAGTTATTGTAGTGCACAAGTACAGTAATCCGGTCTGCTAGCGGCACTCAGATACTGACAGGGAGTCACTGGCACATAGCTGTCTCCCTTTCCAGTACACACCTGGCTCCCTTTCCAGTACACACCTGGCTCCCTTTCCAGTACACTCCTGTCTCCCTTTCCAGTACACTCCTGTCTCCCTTTCCAGTACACTTCTGGCTCCCTTTCCAGTCCACCCCTGTCTCCCTTTCCAGTACGCACCTACTCCCTTTCCAGTACGCACCTGTCTCCCTTTCCAGTACACTCCTGTCTCCCTTTCCAGTACACACCTGGCTCCCTTTCCAGTAGACTCATGTCTACCTTTCCAGTACACACCTGGCTCCCTTTCCAGTACGCACCTGGCACCCTTTCCAGTACACTTCTCTCTCCCTTTCCAGTACACTCCTGTCTCTCTTTCCAGTACACTTCTGGCTCCCTTTCCAGTACACTTCCGGCTCCCTTTCCAGTACACTCCTGTCTCCCTTTCCAGTACGCACCTGGTTCCCTTTCCAGTACACTCCTGTCTCCCTTTCCAGTACACTTCTGGCTCCCTTTCCAGTCCACCCCTGTCTCCCTTTCCAGTACGCACCTACTCCCTTTCCAGTACGCACCTGTCTCCCTTTCCAGTACACTCCTGTCTCCCTTTCCAGTACACACCTGGCTCCCTTTCCAGTAGACTCATGTCTCCCTTTCCAGTACACACCTGGCTCCCTTTCCAGTACGCACCTGGCACCCTTTCCAGTACACTTCTCTCTCCCTTTCCAGTACACTCCTGTCTCTCTTTCCAGTACACTTCTGGCTCCCTTTCCAGTACACTTCTGGCTCCCTTTCCAGTACACTCCTGTCTCCCTTTCCAGTACGCACCTGGTTCCCTTTCCAGTACACTCCTGTCTCCCTTTCCAGTACGCACCTGTCTACCTTTCCAGTACGCACCTGTCTCCCTTTCCAGTGCACACCTGGCTCCCTTTTCAGTGCACACCTGGCTCCCTTTCCAGTACGCTTCTGGCTCCCTTTCCAGTACACACCTGGCACCATTTTCAGTACACAACTGGCGTCCTTTCCAGTATGCACCTGGCTCGCTTTCCAGTACACTCCGTCTCCCTTTCCAGTACGCACCTGGCTCCCTTTCCAGTAGACACCTTGGCTCCCTTTCCAGTGCACTCGTGGCTTAATTTCCAGTACACAGCTGGCTCAATTTCCAGTATGCTCATGGCTTCCTTTCAGGTACACAGCTGGCTCCCTTTCCAGTACACTGCGGGCTCCCTTGATAGTACACCCCTGGCTCCATTTCCAGTACGCTTCTGTTTCCATCTCTTGCAGGCTCCTGGCTCCAATTCCAGCACGCCGGGCTCAATCTCCTGCTCACACCTGGCTCAATTTCCTGCAGGCTCCATTTTCAGTATACACCTAGCTTGGCTCCATTTCCTGTATGCACCGGGCTCTCAGTCAATACACACCTGACTCTCCTTCTAGTACACACCTGGCTCCATTTCCAGTACACGTGTTTACAACATGAGGCTGTGTACAAAATTAATGTATTGCATATTGTGACCCTTTATGAATATAAACTCACATATTAGCAACCTTGCAAATCGGCGCTATGACTCCCCATGTGGAATACATGCACTTAGCATTCAGCCTGGGGCAGATTCTGCTCTTTCATGTGCACACAGGGAACTAATTCTATACACCTGGCCAATAACAGAACAAATCCAATTTAAGGATGTGTTCAGCCCCCAATATAAGTCAGTACCAAGGGGAATCATCTCTAAGTGCTATGTTTCCCCTGTATCACCCTTTCTACCCCACTGCATCCCATCACAGAGTCTGCCGTCCGGCTGCCCTCACGCTGTGGTCACTCATCCAGGCAATTGCTTCTCCATCTGTTGTCTCCTTTCTGCAAACTGATCTCCTGCAGGATTTGTCCGGATCACCTTCCAGTCCTTTGTCTTACGCTCTCCCCTGTACGGTCCTCATTCTACCATCATCCTCAGTCCCATGAGGTCTCACATTTACTCCCAATAATATCTCATTTTATCTACGTTACATTTTATATCTAGACCATTACCATGAAATCCAGTTTCCACGAATACTCCTTATAAGCTTGTCACTTAAAGCAATGCAGCGTCACTGCGCCTAAGGAGCCAATTTATCAAGGTTTCCTTTGTGTATACTTAAGTAGAAACGGCAGAGATAGTTTCAGTGTGCTGATAGGTGCAGCTGTCCCCGGGATCCCATAGCACGGGTACCGACGTTGCAGTGATACTGAAGATGATATCGGTTCTTGCTAGAAATCCCCAAAAACTGCAGCCCTATCAGGCCCCTAACAACTGGGCCAGGTACATTAGACATGCAGAAACTAGCGCGGCGGCCCCATTAGTGATGATGAATAGGCCAAATTGTTGCAGTAACATGATAAGAATTGCGCTGGGTGGGGGTATGATAATAGGACAGAGCAGACAGGCACCGAAGCTTAAGCTTATCAGAACTTGGTGACTTGGGCCAGACTGCAGACCTATTTAAGAATAATGGGGGCTGCGATTTGCAGTATTACTTTGTCTAACTCCTCTGATATCCCCTGCATTAGGCTCTTCTTACATTACCGTAATGCTAAAAGATGCCTAAACCACTACGGACACAGTGTGCTAACTTCCACCGTGACCTCTATAACCCAAACGTCCGACTCCCACCACATGCGATCCGACTTACTGTTCATCTAAACTGATGTGCAGCCCTCAATCTACTGGAGCCACTAATCACACACACTGCAGCTCTGCCTTCTAAGAATAGTGCGCCAGTGCTGCCGACCCCTTACATGCCTGCTGGAGCCACTAATCACACACACTGCAGCTCTGCCTTCTAAGAATAGTGCGCCAGTGCTGCCGACCCCTTACATGCCTGCTGGAGCCACTAATCACACACACTGCAGCTCTGCCTTCTAAGAATAGTGCGCCAGTGCTGCCGACCCCTTACATGCCTGCTGGAGCCACTAATCACACACACTGCAGCTCTGCCTTCTAAGAATAGTGCGCCAGTGCTGCCGACCCCTTACATGCCTGCTGGAGCCACTAATCACACACACTGCAGCTCTGCCTTCTAAGAATAGTGCGCCAGTGCTGCCGACCCCTTACATGCCTGCTGGAGCCACTAATCACACACACTGCAGCTCTGCCTTCTAAGAATAGTGCGCCAGTGCTGCCGACCCCTTACATGCCTGCTGGAGCCACTAATCACACACACTGCAGCTCTGCCTTCTAAGAATAGTGCGCCAGTGCTGCCGACCCCTTACATGCCTGCTGGAGCCACTAATCACACACACTGCAGCTCTGCCTTCTAAGAATAGTGCGCCAGTGCTGCCGACCCCTTACATGCCTGCTGGAGCCACTAATCACACACACTGCAGCTCTGCCTTCTAAGAATAGTGCGCCAGTGCTGCCGACCCCTTACATGCCTGCTGGAGCCACTAATCACACACACTGCAGCTCTGCCTTCTAAGAATAGTGCGCCAGTGCTGCCGACCCCTTACATGCCTGCTGGAGCCACTAATCACACACACTGCAGCTCTGCCTTCTAAGAATAGTGCGCCAGTGCTGCCGACCCCTTACATGCCTGCTGGAGCCACTAATCACACACACTGCAGCTCTGCCTTCTAAGAATAGTGCGCCAGTGCTGCCGACCCCTTACATGCCTGCTGGAGCCACTAATCACACACACTGCAGCTCTGCCTTCTAAGAATAGTGCGCCAGTGCTGCCGACCCCTTACATGCCTGCTGGAGCCACTAATCGCACACACTGCAGCTCTGCCTCCCCCTACACACCTGCTGGAGCCACTAATCTCACACTGCAGCTCTGACTGCTAGGAATGGTGCGCCAGTGCTAACTCCCCCCTACAGGTCTGCTGGTGCCACTAATCACACACTGCAGCTCTGACTCCTAGGAATGGTATGCCAGCGCTGCCTCCCCCCTACACGCCTGCTGGAGCCACTAATCGCACACACTGCAGCTCTGCCTCCCCCCTACACGCCTGCTGGAGCCACTAATCGCACACACTGCAGCTCTGCCTCCAAGGAATGGTGTGCCAGCGCTGCCTCTCACCATCCTCCTACATGTCTACTGGTGCTATTAATCTCACACACACACTGCAGCTCTGCCTTCTAGGAATGGTGTGCCAGTGCTGCCTCCCCCTTACATGCCTGCTGGAGCCACTAATCGCACACACTGCAGCTCTGCCTCCTAGGAATGGTGTGCCAGCGCTGCCTCCTCCCTACACGCCTGCTGGAGCCACTAATCGCACACACTGCAGCTCTGCCTCCTAGGAGTGGTGTGCCAGCGCTGCCTCCTCCCTACATGCCTGCTAGAGCCACTAATCGCACACACTGCAGCTCTGACTCCTAGGAATGGTGCACCAGTGCTGCCCCCCTCCTACACATCTGCTGGTGCCACTAATTCCACACACTGCAGCTCTGCCTCCTGGGAATGGTGCGCCAGGGCTGCCTCCCTCCTACACGTCTACTGGAGCCACTAATCACACACACTGCAGCTGTCTCCTAGGAGTGGTGAGCCAGTGCTGCCTCCCTCCTACACGTCTACTGGAGCCACTAATCGCACACACTGCAGCTCTGCCTCCTAGGAATGGTGAGCCAGTGCTGCCTCCCCCCTACACATCTGCTGGAGCCACTAATCGCAGACTGCAGCTCTGCCTCCTAGGAATGGTGTGCCAGTGCTGCCTCCCCCCTACACATATGCTGGAGCCACTAATCGCACACACTGCAGCTCTGACTCCTAGGAATGGTGTGCCAGGGCTGCCTCTCACCATTCTCCTACACGTCTGGTGGTGCCACTAATTGCACACACTGCAGCTCTGACTCCTAGGAGTGGTGTGCCAGGGCTGCCTCTCACCATTCTCCTACACGCCTGGTGGTGCCACTAATCTCACACACTGCAGCTCTGACTCCTAGGAATGGTGTGCCAGTGCTGCCCCCCTCCTACACATCTGCTGGTGCCACTAATTCCACACACTGCATATCTGCCTCCTAGGTATAGTGCGCCACTGCTGCCTCCCTCCTACACGTCTACTGGAGCCACTAATCGCACACACTGCAGCTCTGACTCCTAGGAGTGGTGAGCCAGTGCTGCCTCCCTGCTACACGTCTGCTGGTGCCACTAATCGCAAACTGCAGCTCTGACTCCTAGGAGTGGTGCGCCAGTGCTGCCTCCCTGCTACACGTCTGCTGGAGCCACTAATCGCACACACTGCAGCTCTGCCTCCTAGGAATGGTGCGCCAGTGCTGCCTCCCTGCTACACGTCTGCTGGAGCCACTAATCGCAGACTGCAGCTCTGCCTCCTAGGAATGGTGCGCCAGTGCTGCCTCCCTGCTACACGTCTGCTGGAGCCACTAATCGCAGACTGCAGCTCTGCCTCCTAGGAATGGTGCACCAGTGCTGCCTCCCTGCTACACGTCTGCTGGAGCCACTAATCGCACACACTGCAGCTCTGACTCCTAGGAATGGTGCGCCAGTGCTGCATCCCTGCTACACGTCTGCTGGTGCCACTAATCGCACAGACTGCAGCTTTGACTCCTAGGAATGGTGTGCCAGGGCTGCCTCCCCTACACGTCTGATGGACCCACTAATCACACACTGCAGCTCTGCCTCCTGGGAATGGTGCACCAGTGCTTCTTCTCACTATCCTCCTGCATGCCTGCTGGAGCCACTAATCTCACACTGCAGCTCTGCCTCCTGGGAATGGTGCACCAGTGCTTCTTCTCACTATCCTCCTGCATGCCTGCTGGAGCCACTAATCTCACACTGCAGCTCTGCCTCCTGGGAATGGTACACCAGTGCTTCTTCTCACTATCCTCCTGCATGCCTGCTGGAGCCACTAATCTCACACTGCAGCTCTGCCTCCTGGGAATGGTGCACCAGTGCTTCTTCTCACTATCCTCCTGCATGCCTGCTGGAGCCACTAATCACACACTGCAGCTCTGCCTCCTAGGAATGGTGAGCCAGTGCTGCCTCCCTCCTACACGCCTGCTGGAGCCACTAATCACACACTGCAGCTCTGCCTCCTAGGAATGGTGTGACAGCGTTGTCTCCCGACTACACGTCTGCTGGTGCCACTAATCACACACTGCAGCGCGGCCTCCTGGGAATGGTGGACCAGGGCTTCCTCTCAGTATCCTCCTGCATGCCTGCTGGAGCCACTAATCGCACACACTGCAGCTCTGCCTCCTAGGAATGGTGAGCCAGTGCTGCCCCCCTCCTACATGCCTGCTGTGTTGCTACATTACTTATCGCTACTTTTGCACATATCTCCCTTTGTTTCATGTCTCCTGCTCCTCCGCACTTTTATTCCTGTCTCGCTTCCTTTGCTCGGCTCTCTGACGTCTCTTCCCCGCCCTTCCAGTCTATTGATCTCTCACTTTATCATTTGCAGACATCCAGACCTGGAAGCTTTGTGGTTTCTTCCAAAAGAAGATGAAAGTCAGAAGCATCCATTCCCTCTGCCCTTGGAGGCATGCCGCCAAGTAACAACTAAGGCTCTTGTGCAGGATGAGAAGCAGAGGAGAAAAATGCACAGTATCCACTATATATATATATATATATATAGTGCTAGTAACAAAAGGCAACTTATAGTCTGTATACGTGTCCCAGGTTTCAATCTCGTTTTTTTTTAAGCCCAGGGAAATTGCTGAGTGTATTGGGAATACGTCTTTCGGCTCTCTCCCATGCAGTGTGATTGTGACGGTAACATTTTCCCAGGGGTCAGTTACGGTGTGTACGCACAGAGGTATTCTTGGGAGGGGGCTATTCAGATGCTCGGAGATATACTGTGTTACGGGAGTGTAGTGGGAACGTTGCGGGATGTGAACTCAGACTCCATATCGCTCACAGTGGAGGCCGTACTCTGATGGGAGATTCTGCGGCTAGTATGGGGCTGGCTGAGGACTGAATGGTGCAACTGAAGGTGGTGTCTGTATTATATGGTCTGAAGCTGCGTCGCAGTCATTGCACAGTCAGACGCACGGCTGTACGGCGGGGAAGGGCTGACACTAGCATTAGGATAAAGGCCCTCATTCCGAGTTGATCGCTCGCTAGCTACTTTTTGCAGCCGTAGTCGCCGCCCACGGGGGAGTTTATTTTCGCTTTGCAAGTGTGCAATTGCATGTGCAATTGCATGTGCAGCCGAGCGGTACGAAAAAGTTTTTTGAAGTTTCTGAGTAGGTCTGAACTTATTCAGCCGCTGCGATCACATCAGCCTGTCCAGTCCCGGAATTGATGTCAGGCACCCGCCTGCGTTTTCCCAAACACTCCCAGAAAACGGTCAGTTGACACCCATAAACGCCTTCTTCCTGTCACTCTCCCTGCGTTCACCCGTGCAAATGGATTCGTTGATAGAAGCATTGCACAGCAACGATGCTGTTTGTACCCGTACGACGCGCGTGCGCATTGCGGAAAATCGGCAGCTTGAAATCAACTCGGAATGACCCCCAAAGTCAGAGCTACATAGGGGCTATTGGTCAGTGACAGCCAGATACCACAGGAATGATTGGGTTGTGATGATGAAATAACAGCAGCTGCGGCCAGTTGGGTCAGTGCCGCTCACCGCCTGCTGCATCCCAGGAGACGGCGCTTGCGGACACTTCCCATTACAGCTCGGTGAATGATGCAGGAATACACGTCACAGTTTCAGCAACAGCATTTATGGGACAGACCTAATGGGCTAGACAGCAGTTTTTTGGGATTTGGGAAAGTACAATAGTCAGGAATTTTGGCCTCGTTCCTTTCCGGAGAACCTTAAAAGGCTGATTATGGTTTGAGCCTTGCAGATGCCTGAGACAATGATAAAACTGGAGGTTCTGTCTTGTTTGGGAGTAGCCGCATCTGTCCGGGAACACAATGTGCACCACTTGGCGCATTAGGGGACAATCTTCCCCGGCCCCCAGTTGCATGACTTCAACCACCGCCCAAGAAGCGGCTACAGGTGGAGAATATAATGAGACCACCGATCACAGAAAGGGTCATCGCTGACCAATATATCCCAGCAAACAGCTGGTGGAGATAATGGGGAACTACGCGGCTGCTGATCATACACCGCTCCCCTTACTCCCGTAGCAGCCTTCTCCAAGGATGTGTGGTTCTCTGGGGAAAGGGGACCTAGATCCTGGTCAGCCATGTCTGGGGGTTCCTGCATCCTAATGGGCTTGGCAGGAGTAATATACTGTAAGTTGTGCAGGTGCTGCGTGCCAGGGAATCCTGCCGCAAACTGTCCGGTCACTGGGGAGCCCATGCAATGTAAATGGGATACTGTGTCTCTTTGCCCTGATAGCCAATACTGCAGCCCCACAGGCAGAGCCAGACCCGCACATGTGTGTAGTTACTAAGGAGGGAAACGTGTAGCGGCCTGGTCACGTGAACCCCACATAATGCCAGGGGAGCACTACTGAGGCAATGGGTGTACACGGGAATACCAGTTACAGCTTTTATTTTCCCTGCTTTTCAGTTTATCCGTTTCCGTCACCACGTAGGTGCATGTCACACCTCTCACTCCGCGCTCCTAAGTAACCATGGATACTCACTCTGTTCCGGGACACACTGTATATTTTGGGTGACATCACAGACCCACCAGAGTCTAGACCCCACCCTGCAAGCTTTACTCTGTCCTGACGTCTCCGTATAGTGGTGGCTGCTCCGATCTGCTGGGTGCAGCAATATGCAGAAGACCCTGTCTGTAGGCAAAGAGGGGGTAAAGCTAAAAATTCATGTCCAAGGGGCAGCCGAAGAATAGCAGAGAGAGCCGCGGGGCACATTCAGACAGCAGTAGCCAAGTGGCAGAGGACCGTCCCCCCGGGACACAGCATGAATAAGATGCAGGGTCGGTGACAATGGCAGCGCAGGACAAAGACGCTAGTGCAGGAATAGCAGAGGGTGGTGTACCCCCTAACACCCTGAAAGGGTTACAACGCAGCACAGCCTGCGGGCTACAATCATGAGCTCATATCACTTTCCACATAAATCAGAAGCGGAAGCCACCTGCACTACAGATCCAATTAGGACAGAGGCCCTGGAACCTGGATTGTTATTGGGAACACTAGCCCCCCCCCCCCCCCCCCCCTTATTACTGAGGACACCCCAACAGCTAAGGGTTAAGAGCAGCTGCGGCCTTGGGGGCTCTGCAGGAAATAAATTAATAGCTGCCTTGGAGCCCGTGAGCAATTATATATATCGGCACGGAGTACTCATTAAACCAACATACGGCGAGGTAGCGAGTACATCTTACACGCCGAGTAACGAGGTAACGCAGACTAGCAGTACTGACAGCGGCGCTGAACATGCGGTATTATGTGATAATTACACGCACATTATTATTACAGCGCTCTGTAAGATGTATGTCTGACACATCGGCCGGACTGCTCCCAAACTGCGCGCACAGAACTCAGGGCTTGATCCGTGTTTGTACGCAATGGGCGATTATCAGCAGGCCGCGCATCCGCGAAGGTGCCGCCGCGATCTCGCTCGCACGAGGATTTCATGGAGAAGTGACTGACAGGACGTGACCATTTGGAGGTGTTTATGGGGAGTGGTTGGGGAAACGGGCGTGTTTTCAGGGCGTATATCTGCTAAGAGCTTGCAAGTGCAAAAACATGGCGCCTGCGTCGATACTGCCGTGTCCAGTCTACGTACCCACAGACCAACCCTTGGCCCCGATCGTACTCGTTTTTGTGTGTAGGCTGTGAATTCCTGCAGAGCACACGCAGTGCAATAACATGCAACATAAGTCCGCGTGTATCCCAGCGACGGCCGCTCAGTCTCCTCTCATAAAAGTGAAGGAAACTGACATAATGTGAGGTGCCGGCCGCAGAAACCTACACAACCGCCACTAAATTACACAGGAGCTGACTTTTATGGCGCAACGCTCTGCCCGGCAGGTGCACCGACAGGTTACACTTTGGACTCGCCATACTGCGGAATAATAGTCTCTGACTAGAGCTGGGAAGATGTCGGTCAGATAACCGGTGACGTCAGGGTGGGGCTGGTAACACTCACGGTATAATGCAGCAGCAAAGCAGAATCCGGGGAATATTTAGCAGGAGGGTTCTGAAGATGTTGCAGTTCTGTAAGCGCAGGCATCCACCGCGCACACTTATTTCCCTGCGCAGTCCTATGGGAATGAGCCTCGCTGTGTTTATTACGCTCTATGCGCAGAACGTGAGTGTATCACGGAAGGCAGTGACGGCGACACGCTGGCTGTGAAGGGGTTAAGCTGGTGCTTTCCGTTACCCAATGACAGGCACCTGGATACAGGCTGCAGCCAGCACAGGTGTGCGCTCCCCAAGTGCGCTCGTTCCCCGGCACCGTCCAGTGACATATAAAAATAAATTAATTTCCCACTAATATGAAACCAAAGTGTTATTAAATGGGAAGAGACCCGGGGAATAACATATAAAACAATAACTTCATATCAGGGGAAGGCAGGTGCTTCCGCTGTGCTCCCTACGCTCTGATCCTTCCACGAGCCCCCACCCACCCTCCAAAACGCCTCCGCCCACTGCTCATGTGACCCCGCAGTGCTTCCAGCAGACTGAACATCAGCACAATTTACATACAGAGTCTCCATGTGGCCGATATCGCTGGTAATAACCCGAATTCTGCGCTGCCAGTAATGTGACAGACAACTCTCACGCAGGCCAGGATTACAGGATTTGCAGCGAAAGAAAATCCAGCACAGGGCCTAATTCAGGGATGCACTCAGGTGCCGCGCGTCGGTTTCCATATAGTATCTTTGTGTGAATGTCACGGACAATTCCTAGCCTACCGATACGCCACTGGCGTGCTGCCGTTGTGGCACGTTCTAAGACGCACATTTTTGTGTCATCGGTCACAACATCGACGATTACTCCAGCCCTATGGCAGGTGCAATTTTGCAGACTGGACATGGCTTCCTGTGTCAGCGCAACTGCATCTTCTGCCGCAGTGACTGACAGCAACACACCCGCGTCTGCCCCCATTACTCTGCTTAGCCATCTCGTTACCGCGCAGGAGCGCCCACTAACAACCAATCTCTCTGCGGGAAATTTGTGTCTGTCATGATGCATGCGCAGTGCAACTGGGACGCACACGCGGAGAGAAAGCATCGGCCGCTTACGTGCGACATCACAGCGGGCACCTCTGCATCACGCCCGTTATACACAACAGTATGTCACTGACCGCGTGTGGCCAGAATACGCGGAGAATCAGGCACACGCTGACCAGCGACCGCAACTTACCCTTAAAACATTTGTGTTTAATTATTATTAACTACAATTAATGTGGCAGAGAGAGCGTGTGTGTTACATGCACATACATCATTCTATATATATATATACACATACATCATTCTATATATACACATACATCATTCTATATATATATATACACATACATCATTCTATATATATATATACACATACATCATTCTATATACACATACATCATTCTATATACACATACATCATTCTATATACACATACACCATTCTATATACACATACATCATTCTATATACACATACATGTTTCTGTATACACATACATCATTCTATATACACATACATCATTCTATATATACACATACATCATTCTATATACACATACACCATTCTATATATACACATACATCATTCTATATACACATACATCATTCTATATACACATACATCATTCTATATACACATACATCATTCTATATACACATACATCATTCTATATACACATACATCATTCTATATACACATACACCATTCTATATACACATACATCATTCTATATACACATACATGTTTCTGTATACACATACATCATTCTATATACACATACATCATTCTATATATACACATACATCATTCTATATACACATACATCATTCTATATATACACATACATCATTCTATATACACATACATCATTCTATATACACATACATCATTCTATATACACATACATCATTCTATATACACATACATCATTCTATATATACACATACATCATTCTATATACACATACATCATTCTATATACACATACATGTTTCTGTATACACATACATCATTCTATATACACATACATCATTCTATATATACACATACATCATTCTATATACACATACATCATTCTATATATACACATACATCATTCTATATACACATACATCATTCTATATACACATACATCATTCTATATACACATACATCATTCTATATACACATACATGCTTCTGTATACACATACATCATTCTATATACACATACATCATTCTATATACACATACATCATTCTATATACACATACATGTTTCTGTATACACATACATCATTCTATATATACACATACATCATTCTATATACACATACATCATTCTATATACACATACATGCTCCTGTATACACATACATCATTCTATATATACACATACATCATTCTATATATACACATACATCATTCTATATACACATACATCATTCTATATACACATACATGTTTCTGTATACACATACATCATTCTATATATACACATACATCATTCTATATACACATACATCATTCTATATACACATACATGTTTCTGTATACACATACATCATTCTATATACACATACATGCTTCTGTATACACATACATCATTCTATATATACACATACATCATTCTATATACACATACATCATTCTATATATACACATACATCATTCTATATACACATACACGTTTCTGTATACACATACATCATTCTATATATACATACACGCTTCTGTATACACATACATCATTCTATATACACATACACCATTCTATATACACATACATCATTCTATATATACACATACATCATTCTATATATACATACATGCTTCTGTATACACATACATCATTCTATATATACACATACATCATTCTATATATACACATACATCATTCTATATACACATACATCATTCTATATATACATACATCATTCTATATATACACATACATCATTCTATATACACATACATCATTCTATATACACATACATCATTCTATACATACACATACATCACTCTATATATACACATACATCATTCTATATACACATACATCATTCTATATACAAATACATCATTCTATATACACATACATCATTCTATATACACATACATCATTCTATATACACATACATCATTCTGTATACACATACACCATTCTATACATACACATACATCATTCTGTATACACATACATCATTCTATATACACATACATGCTTCTGTATACATACATCATTCTATATATACACATACATCATTCTATATACACATACATCATTCTATATACACATACATCATTCTATATACACATACATCATTCTATATACACATACACCATTCTATATACACATACATCATTCTATATACACATACATCATTCTATATACACATACATCATTCTATATACACATACATGCTTCTATATACACATACATCATTCTATATACAAATACATCATTCTATATACACATACATCATTCTATATACACATACATGCTTCTATATACACATACATCATTCTATATACACATACATGCTTCTATATACACATACATCATTCTATATACACATACATGCTTCTGTATACACATACATCATTCTATATACACATACATCATTCTATATACACATACATGCTTCTGTATACACATACATCATTCTATATACACATACATCATTCTATATACACATACATCATTCTATATACACATACATCATTCTATATACACATACATCATTCTATATACACATACACCATTCTGTATACACATACATCATTCTATATACACATACATGCTTCTGTATACACATACATCATTCTATATACACATACATCATTCTATATACACATACATCATTCTATATACACATACATGCTTCTGTATACACATACATCATTCTATATACACATACAGGCTTCTGTATACACATACACCATTCTATATACACATACATGCTTCTGTATACACATACATCATTCTATATATACACATACATCATTCTATATACACATACATCATTCTATATATACACATACATCATTCTATATACACATACATCATTCTATATATACACATACATCATTCTATATACACATACATCATTCTATATACACATACATCATTCTATATACACATACATCATTCTATATACACATACATGCTTCTGTATACACATACATCATTCTATATACACATACATGTTTCTGTATACACATACATCATTCTATATATACACATACATCATTCTATATACACATACATCATTCTATATACACATACATGTTTCTGTATACACATACATCATTCTATATATACACATACATCATTCTATATACACATACATCATTCTATATACACATACATCATTCTATATACACATACATCATTCTATATACACATACATCATTCTATATATACACATACATCATTCTATATATACACATACATCATTCTATATACACATACATCATTCTATATACACATACATGTTTCTGTATACACATACATCATTCTATATATACACATACATCATTCTATATACACATACATCATTCTATATACACATACATGTTTCTGTATACACATACATCATTCTATATACACATACATGCTTCTGTATACACATACATCATTCTATATATACACATACATCATTCTATATACACATACATCATTCTATATATACACATACATCATTCTATATACACATACACGTTTCTGTATACACATACATCATTCTATATATACATACACGCTTCTGTATACACATACATCATTCTATATACACATACACCATTCTATATACACATACATCATTCTATATATACACATACATCATTCTATATATACATACATGCTTCTGTATACACATACATCATTCTATATATACACATACATCATTCTATATATACACATACATCATTCTATATACACATACATCATTCTATATATACATACATCATTCTATATATACACATACATCATTCTATATACACATACATCATTCTATACATACACATACATCACTCTATATATACACATACATCATTCTATATACACATACATCATTCTATATACAAATACATCATTCTATATACACATACATCATTCTATATACACATACATCATTCTATATACACATACATCATTCTGTATACACATACACCATTCTATACATACACATACATCATTCTGTATACACATACATCATTCTATATACACATACATGCTTCTGTATACATACATCATTCTATATATACACATACATCATTCTATATACACATACACCATTCTATATACACATACATCATTCTATATACACATACATCATTCTATATACACATACATCATTCTATATACACATACATCATTCTATATACACATACATCATTCTATATACACATACACCATTCTATATACACATACATCATTCTATATACACATACATCATTCTATATACACATACATGCTTCTATATACACATACATCATTCTATATACAAATACATCATTCTATATACACATACATCATTCTATATACACATACATGCTTCTATATACACATACATCATTCTATATACACATACATGCTTCTATATACACATACATCATTCTATATACACATACATGCTTCTGTATACACATACATCATTCTATATACACATACATCATTCTATATACACATACATGCTTCTGTATACACATACATCATTCTATATACACATACATCATTCTATATACACATACATCATTCTATATACACATACATCATTCTATATACACATACACGCTTCTGTATACACATACATCATTCTATATACACATACATGCTTCTGTATACACATACATCATTCTATATACACATACATCATTCTATATACACATACATCATTCTATATACACATACATGCTTCTGTATACACATACATCATTCTATATACACATACAGGCTTCTGTATACACATACACCATTCTATATACACATACATGCTTCTGTATACACATACATCATTCTATATATACACATACATCATTCTATATACACATACATCATTCTATATATACACATACATCATTCTATATACACATACATCATTCTATATATACACATACATCATTCTATATACACATACATCATTCTATATACACATACATCATTCTATATACACATACATCATTCTATATACACATACATCATTCTATATACACATACATCATTCTATATACACATACATCATTCTATATACACATACATGCTTCTGTATACACATACATCATTCTATATACACATACATCATTCTATATACACATACATCATTCTATATACACATACATGCTTCTGTATACACATACATCATTCTATATATACATACACGCTTCTGTATACACATACATCATTCTATATATACACATACATCATTCTGTATACACATACATCATTCTATATACACATACATGCTTCTGTATACACATACATCATTCTATATACACATACATCATTCTATATACACATACATGCTTCTGTATACACATACACCATTCTATATACACATACATCATTCTATATACACATACATGCTTCTGTATACACATACACCATTCTATATACACATACATCATTCTATATATACACATACATCATTCTATATACACATACATGCTTCTGTATACACATACATCATTCTATATACACATACATCATTCTGTATACACATACATCATTCTATATACACATACATCATTCTATATACACATACATGCTTCTGTATACACATACATCATTCTATATACACATACATGCTCCTGTATACACATACATCATTCTATATATACACATACATCATTCTGTATACACATACATGCTTCTGTATACACATACATCATTATATATACACATACATGCTTCTGTATACACATACATCATTATATATACACATACATCATTCTATATACACATACATGCTTCTGTATACACATACATCATTATATATACACATACATCATTCTATATACACATACATGCTTCTGTATACACATACATCATTCTATATACACATACATGCTTCTGTATACACATACATCATTCTATATACACATACATGCTTCTGTATACACATACACCATTCTATATACACATACACCATTCTATATACACATACACCATTCTATATACACATACATGCTTCTGTATACACATACATCATTCTATATACACATACATGCTTCTGTATACACATACATCATTCTATATACACATACATGCTTCTGTATACACATACATGCTTCTGTATACACATACATCATTCTATATACACATACATCATTCTATATACACATACATGCTTCTATATACACATACACGCTTCTGTATACACATACATCATTCTATGTACACATACATGCTTCTGTATACACATACACCATTCTACATACACATACATGCTTCTGTATACACATACATCATTCTATATACACATACATGCTTCTGTATACACATACACGCTTCTATATACACATACATCATTCTATATACACATACATCAGTCTATATATACATACATCATTCTATATACACATACACCATTCTATATACACATACATGCTTCTATATACACATACATCATTCTATATACACATACATGCTTCTGTATACACATACATCATTCTATATACACATACATGCTTCTATATACACATACACGCTTCTGTATACACATACACCATTCTATGTACACATACATGCTTCTGTATACACATACACCATTCTATATACACATACACGCTTCTATATACACATACATCATTCTATATACACATACATCATTCTATATACACATACATCATTCTATATACACATACATCATTCTATGTACACATACATCATTCTATATACACATACATGCTTCTATATACACATACATCATTCTATATACACATACATGCTTCTGTATACACATACACCATTCTATATACACATACATCATTCTGTATACACATACACCATTCTATATACACATACATCATTCTATATACACATACATCATTCTATATACACATACATCATTCTATATACACATACATCATTCTATATACACATACATCATTCTATATACACATACATGCTTCTATATACACATACATGCTTCTGTATACACATACACCATTCTATGTACACATACATCATTCTGTATACACATACATCATTCTATATACACATACATCATTCTATATACACATACATCATTCTATATACACATACATCATTCTATATACACATACATCATTCTATATACACATACATCATTCTATATACACATACATCATTCTATATACACATACACCATTCTATGTACACATACATCATTCTATATACACATACATGCTTCTGTATACACATACATCATTCTATATACACATACATCATTCTATATACACATACATCATTCTATATACACATACATCATTCTATATATACACATACATCATTCTATATATACACATACATCATTCTATATACACATACATCATTCTATATACACATACATCATTCTATATATACACATACATCATTCTATATACACATACATCATTCTATACACACATACATCATTCTATATACACATACATGCTTCTGTATACACATACATCATTCTATATACACATACATCATTCTATATACACATACACGCTTCTGTATACACATACATCATTCTATATACACATACATGCTCCTGTATACACATACATCATTCTATATACACATACATCATTCTACATACACATACATGCTTCTATATACACATACATCATTCTATATACACATACATCATTCTATATACACATACATCATTCTATATACACATACATCATTCTATATATACACATACATCATTCTATATACACATACATCATTCTATATACACATACATGCTTCTGTATACACATACACCATTCTATATACACATACATCATTCTATATACACATACATCATTCTATATACACATACATCATTCTGTATACACATACATCATTCTATATACATATACACGCTTCTGTATACACATACACCATTCTATATACACATACATCATTCTATATACACATACATCATTCTATATACACATACATCATTCTGTATACACATACATCACTCTATATATACACATACATCATTCTATATACACATACATCATTCTGTATACACATACATCATTCTATATACACATACATCATTCTATATACACATACATCATTCTATATACACATACATCATTCTATATACACATACATCATTCTATATATACATACATCATTCTATATACACATACACGCTTCTGTATACACATACACCATTCTATATACACAGACATCATTCTATATACACATACACCATTCTATATACACATACATCATTCTATATACACATACATCATTCTATATACACATACATCATTCTATATACATATACACGCTTCTGTATACACATACATGATTCTATATACACATACATCATTCTATATACACATACATCATTCTATATACACATACACCATTCTACATACACATACACCATTCTATATATACACATACATCATTCTATATACACATACATCATTCTATATACACATACATCATTCTATATACACATACATCATTCTATATACACATACATCATTCTATATATACACATACATCATTCTATATATACACATACATCATTCTATATACACATACATCATTCTATATACACATACATGCTTCTGTATACACATACATCATTCTATATACACATACATCATTCTATATACACATACATCATTCTATATACACATACACCATTCTATATACACATACATCATTCTATATACACATACATCATTCTATACACATACATCACTCTATATACACATACATGCTTCTGTATACACATACACCATTCTATATACACATACATCATTCTATACACACATACATCATTCTATATACACATACATCATTCTATATACACATACATCATTCTATATACACATACATCATTCTATACACACATACATCATTCTATATACACATACATCATTCTATATACACATACATCATTCTATATACACATACATCATTCTATATACACATACATCATTCTATATACACATACATCATTCTATATATACATACATCATTCTATATACACATACATCATTCTATACACACATACATCACTCTATATACACATACACCATTCTATATACACAGACATCATTCTATATACACATACACCATTCTATATACACATACATCATTCTATATACACATACATCATTCTATATACACATACATCATTCTATATACACATACACCATTCTATATACACAGACATCATTCTATATACACATACACCATTCTATATACACATACATCATTCTATATACACATACATCATTCTATATACACATACATCATTCTATATACATATACACGCTTCTGTATACACATACATCATTCTATATACACATACATCATTCTATATACATATACACGCTTCTGTATACACATACATGATTCTATATACACATACATCATTCTATATATACACATACATCATTCTATATACACATACATCATTCTATATATACACATACATCATTCTATATACACATACACCATTCTATATACACATACATCAGTCTATATACACATACATCATTCTATATACACATACATCATTCTATATACACATACATCACTCTATATACACATACATCATTCTATATACACATACATGCTTCTGTATACACATACATCATTCTATATATACACATACATCATTCTATATACACATACACCATTCTATATACACATACATCAGTCTATATACACATACATCATTCTATATACACATACATCATTCTATATACACATACATCACTCTATATACACATACACCATTCTATATACACATACATGCTTCTGTATACACATACATCATTCTATATACACATACATGCTTCTGTATACACAGACATCATTCTATATACACATACATCATTCTATATACATATACATCATTCTATATACACATACATCATTCTATATATACATACATCATTCTATATACACATACATCATTCTATATACACATACATGCTTCTGTATACACATACATCATTCTATATACACATACACCATTCTATATACACATACATGCTTCTGTATACACATACATCATTCTATATACACATACACCATTCTATATACACATACATGCTTCTGTATACACATACATCATTCTATATACACATACACCATTCTATATACACATACATGCTTCTGTATACACATACATCATTCTATATACACATACATCATTCTATATACACATACATCATTCTATATACACATACATCATTCTATATATACATACATGCTTCTGTATACACATACATCATTCTATATACACATACATCATTCTATATACACATACATCATTCTATATACACATACATCATTCTATATACACATACACGCTTCTGTATACACATACATCATTCTATATACACATACATAATTCTATATACACATACATCATTCTATATACACATACACGCTTCTGTATACACATACATCATTCTATATACACATACATCATTCTATATACACATACATCATTCTATATACACATACATCATTCTATATACACATACATCATTCTATATACACATACATCATTCTATATACACATACATCATTCTATATACACATACATCATTCTATATACACATACATCATTCTATATATACACATACATCATTCTATATACACATACATGCTTCTGTATACACATACATCATTCTATATACACATACATCATTCTATATACACATACATCATTCTATATACACATACATCATTCTATATATACACATACATCATTCTATATACACATACATCATTCTATATACACATACACGCTTCTGTATACACATACATCATTCTATATACACATACATCATTCTATATATACACATACATCATTCTATATACACATACATCATTCTATATACACATACATCATTCTATATACACATACATCATTCTATATACACATACACCATTCTATATACACATACATCATTCTATATACACATACATCACTCTATATACACATACATCATTCTATATACACATACATGCTTCTGTATACACATACATCATTCTATATACACATACATCATTCTATATATACACATACATCATTCTATATACACATACATCATTCTATACACATACATCATTCTATATACACATACATCATTCTATATATACACATACATCATTCTATATACACATACATCATTCTATATACACATACATCATTCTATATACACATACATCATTCTATATACACATACATCATTCTATGTACACATACATCATTCTATATACACATACATCATTCTATATACACATACATCATTCTATATACACATACACGCTTCTGTATACACATACATCATTCTATATACACATACACCATTCTATATACACATACACCATTCTATATACACATACATGCTTCTATATACACATACATCATTCTATATACACATACATCATTCTATATACACATACATCATTCTATATACACATACACCATTCTATGTACACATACATCATTCTATATACACATACATGCTTCTGTATACACATACATCATTCTATATACACATACATCATTCTATATACACATACATCATTCTATATACACATACATCATTCTATATATACACATACATCATTCTATATATACACATACATCATTCTATATACACATACATCATTCTATATACACATACACGCTTCTGTATACACATACATCATTCTATATACACATACACCATTCTATATACACATACACCATTCTATATACACATACATGCTTCTATATACACATACATCATTCTATATACACATACATCATTCTATATACACATACATCATTCTATGTACACATACATCATTCTATATACACATACATCACTCTATATACACATACATCATTCTATATACACATACATCATTCTATATACACATACATCATTCTATATACACATACATCATTCTATATATACATACATCATTCTATATACACATACATCATTCTATATATACATACATCATTCTATATACACATACATCATTCTATATACACATACATCATTCTATATACACATACATCATTCTATATACACATACATCATTCTATATACACATACACCATTCTATGTACACATACATCATTCTATATACACATACATGCTTCTGTATACACATACATCATTCTATATACACATACATCATTCTATATACACATACATCATTCTATATACACATACATCATTCTATATATACACATACATCATTCTATATATACACATACATCATTCTATATACACATACATCATTCTATATACACATACATCATTCTATATACACATACATCATTCTATATACACATACATGCTTCTGTATACACATACATCATTCTATATACACATACATCATTCTATATACACATACATGCTTCTGTATACACATACATCATTCTATATACACATACATCATTCTATATACACATACATCATTCTATATACACATACATCATTCTATATACACATACATCATTCTATATACACATACATCATTCTATATACACATACATGCTTCTGTATACACATACATGCTTCTGTATACACATACATCATTCTATATACACATACATGCTCCTGTATACACATACATCATTCTATATACACATACATGCTTCTGTATACACATACATCATTCTATATACACATACATGCTTCTGTATACACATACATCATTCTATATACACATACATCATTCTATATACACATACATCATTCTATATACACATACATCATTCTATATATACACATACATCATTCTATATACACATACATCATTCTATATACACATACATGCTTCTGTATACACATACACCATTCTATATACACATACATCATTCTATATACACATACATCATTCTATATACACATACATCATTCTATACACACATACATCATTCTATATATACACATACATCATTCTATATACACATACATCATTCTATATACACATACATGCTTCTGTATACACATACACCATTCTATATACACATACATCATTCTATATACACATACATCATTCTATATACACATACATCATTCTATATACACATACATGCTTCTATATACACATACATCATTCTATATACACATACACCATTCTATGTACACATACATCATTCTATATACACATACATCATTCTATATACACATACATCATTCTATATACACATACATCATTCTATATACACATACATCATTCTATATACACATACATCATTCTATATACACATACATCATTCTATATACACATACATCATTCTATATACACATACACGCTTCTGTATACACATACATCATTCTATATACACATACACGCTTCTGTATACACATACATCATTCTATATACACATACATCATTCTATATACACATACATCATTCTATATACACATACATCATTCTATATACACATACATCATTCTATATACACATACATCATTCTGTATACACATACATCATTCTATATACACATACATCATTCTATATACACATACACGCTTCTGTATACACATACATCATTCTATATACACATACATCATTCTGTATACACATACATCATTCTATATACACATACATCATTCTATATACACATACACGCTTCTGTATACACATACATCATTCTATATACACATACATCATTCTATATACACATACATCATTCTATATACACATACATCATTCTATATACACATACATCATTCTATATACACATACACGCTTCTGTATACACATACATCATTCTATATATACATACATCATTCTATATACACATACATCATTCTATATACACATACATCATTCTGTATACACATACATCACTCTATATATACACATACATCATTCTATATACACATACATCATTCTGTATACACATACATCATTCTATATACACATACATGCTTCTATATACACATACATCATTCTATATACACATACATCATTCTATATACACATACATCATTCTATATACACATACATCATTCTATATACACATACATCATTCTATATACACATACATCATTCTATATATACACATACATCATTCTATATACACATACATCATTCTATATACACATACATCATTCTATATACACATACATCATTCTATATACACATACATCATTCTATATACACATACATCATTCTATATACACATACATCATTCTATATACACATACATCATTCTATATACACATACATCATTCTATATACACATACATCATTCTATATACATATACACGCTTCTGTATACACATACATCATTCTATATACACATACATCATTCTATATACATATACATCATTCTATATACACATACACCATTCTATATACACATACATGCTTCTGTATACACATACATGATTCTATATACACATACATCATTCTGTATACACATACATCATTCTATATACACATACATCATTCTATATACACATACATCATTCTATATACACATACATCATTCTATATACACATACATCATTCTATATACACATACATCATTCTATATACACATACACGCTTCTGTATACACATACATCATTCTATATACACATACATCATTCTATATACACATACACCATTCTATATACACATACATCATTCTATATATACACATACATCATTCTATATACACATACATCATTCTATATATACACATACATCACTCTATATACACATACATCATTCTATATACACATACATCATTCTATATATACACATACATCATTCTATATACACATACATCATTCTATATACACATACATCATTCTATATACACATACATGCTTCTGTATACACATACATCATTCTATATACACATACACCATTCTATATACACATACATCATTCTATATACACATACACCATTCTATATACACATACATCATTCTATATACACATACACCATTCTATATACACATACATCATTCTATATACACATACATGCTTCTGTATACACATACATCATTCTATATACACATACACCATTCTATATACACATACATCATTCTATATACACATACACCATTCTATATACACATACATCATTCTATATACACATACACCATTCTATATACACATACATGCTTCTGTATACACATACATCATTCTATATACACATACATGCTTCTGTATACACATACATCATTCTATATACACATACATGCTTCTGTATACACAGACATCATTCTATATACACATACATCATTCTATATACATATACATCATTCTATATATACACATACATCATTCTATATACACATACATCATTCTATATACACATACATCATTCTATATACACATACATCATTCTATATACACATACATCATTCTATATACACATACATCATTCTATATACACATACATCATTCTATATACACATACACGCTTCTGTATACACATACATCATTCTATATACACATACATCATTCTATATACACATACATCATTCTATATACACATACATCATTCTATATACACATACACGCTTCTGTATACACATACATCATTCTATATACACATACATCATTCTATATACACATACATCATTCTATATACACATACATCATTCTATATATACACATACATCATTCTATATACACATACATCATTCTATATACACATACATCATTCTATATACACATACATCATTCTATATACACATACATCATTCTATATACACATACATCATTCTATATACACATACATCATTCTATATACACATACATGCTTCTGTATACACATACATCATTCTATATACACATACATCACTCTATATACACATACATCATTCTATATACACATACATCATTCTATATACACATACATCATTCTATATACACATACATCATTCTATATACACATACATCATTCTATATACACATACATCACTCTATATACACATACATCATTCTATATACACATACATCATTCTATATACACATACATCATTCTATATACACATACATCATTCTATATACACATACATCATTCTATATACACATACACCATTCTATATACACATACATCATTCTATATACACATACACCATTCTATATACACATACATGCTTCTGTATACACATACATCATTCTATATACACATACATCATTCTATATACACATACATCATTCTATATACATATACATCATTCTATATATACACATACATCATTCTATATACACATACATCATTCTATATACACATACATCATTCTATATACACATACATCATTCTATATACACATACATCATTCTATATACACATACACGCTTCTGTATACACATACATCATTCTATATACACATACATCATTCTATATACACATACATCATTCTATATACACATACATCATTCTATATACACATACATCATTCTATATACACATACATCATTCTATATACACATACATCATTCTATGTACACATACATCATTCTATATACACATACATCATTCTATATACACATACATCATTCTATATACACATACATGCTTCTATATACACATACATCATTCTATATACACATACATCATTCTATATACACATACATCATTCTATATACACATACACGCTTCTGTATACACATACATCATTCTATATATACACATACATCATTCTATATATACACATACATCATTCTATATACACATACACCATTCTATGTACACATACATCATTCTATATACACATACATGCTTCTGTATACACATACATCATTCTATATACACATACATCATTCTGTATACACATACATCATTCTATATACACATACATCATTCTATATACACATACATCATTCTATACACATACATCATTCTATATACACATACATCATTCTATATACACATACATCATTCTATATACACATACATCATTCTATGTACACATACATCATTCTATATACACATACATCACTCTATATACACATACATCATTCTATATACACATACATCATTCTATATACACATACATCATTCTATATACACATACATCATTCTATATATACATACATCATTCTATATACACATACATCATTCTATATACACATACATCATTCTATATACACATACACCATTCTATGTACACATACATCATTCTATATACACATACATCATTCTATATATACATACATCATTCTATATACACATACATCATTCTATATACACATACATCATTCTATATACACATACATCATTCTATGTACACATACATCATTCTATATACACATACATCACTCTATATACACATACATCATTCTATATACACATACATCACTCTATATACACATACATCATTCTATATACACATACATCATTCTATATACACATACATCATTCTATGTACACATACATCATTCTATATACACATACATCACTCTATATACACATACATCATTCTATATACACATACATCATTCTATATACACATACATCATTCTATATACACATACATCATTCTATATACACATACATCATTCTATATACACATACATCATTCTATGTACACATACATCATTCTATATACACATACATCATTCTATATACACATACATCATTCTATATACACATACACCATTCTATATACACATACATCATTCTATATACACATACATCATTCTATATACACATACATCATTCTATATACACATACACGCTTCTGTATACACATACATCATTCTATATACACATACACCATTCTATATACACATACATGCTTCTGTATACACATACACCATTCTATATACACATACATCATTCTATATACACATACATCATTCTATATACACATACATCATTCTATATACACATACATCATTCTATATACACATACATCATTCTATATACACATACATCATTCTATATACACATACATCATTCTATATACACATACATCATTCTATATACACATACATCATTCTATATACACATACATCATTCTATATACACATACATGCTTCTGTATACACATACATCATTCTATATACACATACATGCTTCTGTATACACATACATCATTCTATATACACATACATCATTCTATATACACATACACGCTTCTGTATACACATACATCATTCTATATACACATACATCATTCTATATACACATACATCATTCTATATACACATACACGCTTCTGTATACACATACATCATTCTATATACACATACACCATTCTATATACACATACATGCTTCTGTATACACATACACCATTCTATATACACATACATCATTCTATATACACATACATCATTCTATATACACATACATCATTCTATACACACATACATCATTCTATATACACATACATCATTCTATATACACATACATCATTCTATATACACATACATGCTTCTGTATACACATACACCATTCTATATACACATACATGCTTCTGTATACACATACATCATTCTATATACATATACATCATTCTATATACACATACATCATTCTATATACACATACATGTTTCTGTATACACATACATCATTCTATATACACATACATGCTTCTATATACACATACATGCTTCTATATACACATACATCATTCTATATACACATACATCATTCTATATACACATACATCATTCTATATACACATACATCATTCTATATACACATACATGTTTCTGTATACACATACATCATTCTATACACACATACATCATTCTATATACACATACATCACTCTATATACACATACATGCTTCTGTATACACATACACCATTCTATATACACATACATGTTTCTGTATACACATACATCATTCTATACACACATACATCATTCTATATACACATACATCATTCTATATACATATACATCATTCTATATACACATACATCATTCTATATACACATACATGCTTCTGTATACACATACATGCTTCTGTATACACATACATCATTCTATATACACATACATCATTCTATATACACATACATGTTTCTGTATACACATACATCATTCTATACACACATACATCATTCTATATACACATACATCACTCTATATACACATACATGCTTCTGTATACACATACACCATTCTATATACACATACATGTTTCTGTATACACATACATCATTCTATACACACATACATCATTCTATATACACATACATCATTCTATATACATATACATCATTCTATATACACATACATCATTCTATACACACATACATCATTCTATATACACATACATCACTCTATATACACATACATCATTCTATACACACATACATCATTCTATATACACATACATCATTCTATATACACATACACGCTTCTGTATACACATACACCATTCTATATACACATACATGCTTCTGTATACACATACATCATTCTATATACACATACATCATTCTATATATACACATACACCATTCTATATACACATACATCACTCTATATACACATACATGCTTCTGTATACACATACACCATTCTATATACACATACATCATTCTATATACACATACATCATTCTATATACACATACATCATTCTATATACACATACATCATTCTATATACACATACATGCTTCTGTATACACATACATCATTCTATATACACATACATCATTCTATATATACACATACACCATTCTATATACACATACATCACTCTATATACACATACATGCTTCTGTATACACATACACCATTCTATATACACATACATCATTCTATACACACATACATCATTCTATATACACATACATCATTCTATATACACATACACGCTTCTGTATACACATACACCATTCTATATACACATACATGCTTCTGTATACACATACATCATTCTATATACACATACATCATTCTATATACACATACATCATTCTATATACACATACATGCTTCTGTATACACATACATCATTCTATATACACATACATCATTCTATATACACATACATCATTCTATATACACATACATGCTTCTGTATACACATACATCATTCTATATACACATACATCATTCTATATACACATACATGTTTCTGTATACACATACATCATTCTATATACACATACATCATTCTATATACACATACATCATTCTATATACACATACATGCTTCTGTATACACATACATCATTCTATATACACATACATCATTCTATATACACATACATCATTCTATATACACATACATCATTCTATATACACATACATCATTCTATATACACATACATCACTCTATATACACATACATCATTCTATATACACATACATGCTTCTGTATACACATACATCATTCTATATACACATACATCATTCTATATACACATACATCATTCTATATACACATACATCATTCTATATACACATACATCATTCTATATACACATACATCATTCTATACACACATACATCATTCTATATACACATACATCATTCTATATACACATACATCATTCTATATACACATACATGCTTCTGTATACACATACATCATTCTATATACACATACATCATTCTATATACACATACATCATTCTATATATACATACATCATTCTATATACACATACATCATTCTATACACATACATCATTCTATATACACATACATCATTCTATATACACATACATGCTTCTATATACACATACATCATTCTATATACACATACATCACTCTATATATACACATACATCATTCTATACACACATACATCATTCTATATACACATACATCATTCTATATACACATACATCATTCTATATATACACATACATCATTCTATATACACATACACCATTCTATGTACACATACATCATTCTATATACACATACATCATTCTATATACACATACATCATTCTATATACACATACATCATTCTATATACACATACATGCTTCTATATACACATACATCATTCTATATACACATACATCATTCTATATACACATACATCATTCTATATACACATACATCATTCTATATACACATACATGCTTCTATATACACATACATCATTCTATATACACATACATGCTTCTATATACACATACATCATTCTATATACACATACACGCTTCTGTATACACATACATCATTCTATATACACATACATGCTTCTGTATACACATACATCATTCTATATACACATACATGCTTCTGTATACACATACATCAGTCTATATACACATACATCATTCTATATACACATACATGATTCTATATACACATACACCATTCTATGTACACATACATCATTCTATACACACATACATCATTCTATACACATACATCACTCTATATACACATACATGCTTCTGTATACACATACACCATTCTATATACACATACATCATTCTATATACACATACATCATTCTATATACACATACATCATTCTATATATACACATACATCATTCTATATACACATACATCATTCTATATACACATACATCATTCTATATACACATACATCATTCTATATACACATACACGCTTCTGTATACACATACATCATTCTATATACACATACATCATTCTATATACACATACATCATTCTATATATACACATACATCATTCTATATACACATACATCATTCTATATACACATACATCATTCTACATACACATACATCATTCTATATACACACATACATCATTCTATATACACATACATCATTCTATATACACATACATGCTTCTGTATACACATACATCAGTATATATACACATACATCATTCTATATACACACATACATCATTCTATATACACATACATCATTCTATATACACATACATGCTTCTGTATACACATACATCAGTATATATACACATACATCATTCTATATACACACATACATCATTCTATATACACATACATCATTCTATATACACATACATCATTCTATATACACATACATCATTCTATATACACATACATCATTCTATATACACATACATCATTCTATATACACACATACATCATTCTATATACACATACATCATTCTATATACACATACATCATTCTATATACACATACATCATTCTATATACACATACATGTTTCTGTATACACATACATCAGTCTATATACACATACATCATTCTGTATACACATACATGCTTCTATATACACATACATGTTTCTATATACACATACATCATTCTGTATACACATACATGATTCTATATACACATACACGCTTCTGTATACACATACACCATTCTATGTACACATACATCATTCTATATACACATACATGTTTCTGTATACACATACATCAGTCTATATACACATACATCATTCTGTATACACATACATGCTTCTATATACACATACATGTTTCTATATACACATACATCATTCTGTATACACATACATGATTCTATATACACATACACGCTTCTGTATACACATACACCATACTACATACACATACAGGCTTCTGTATACACATACATCATTCTATATACACATACATGCTTCTATATACACATACATGCTTCTGTATACACATACATGCTTCTATATACACATACACGCTTCTGTATACACATACATCATTCTATATACACATACATGCTTCTGTATACACATACATCATTCTATATACACATACATGCTTCTATATACACATACACCATTCTATATACACATACATCATTCTACATACACATACATCATTCTATATACACATACATCATTCTATATACACATACACCATTCTATATACACATACATCATTCTATATACACATACATCATTCTATATACACATACATCATTCTATATACACATACACCATTCTATATACACATACATCATTCTATATACACATACACCATTCTACATACACATACAGGCTTCTATATACACATACACGCTTCTGTATACACATACACCATTCTACATACACGCTTCTGTATACACATACACCATTCTACATACACATACAGGCTTCTGTATACACATACACCATTCTACATACACATACAGGCTTCTGTATACACATACATGCTTCTATATACACATACACGCTTCTGTATACACATACACCATTCTACATACACATACAGGCTTCTGTATACACATACATGCTTCTATATACACATACACGCTTCTGTATACACATACACCATTCTATATACACATACAGGCTTCTGTATACACATACATCATTCTACATACACATACAGGCTTCTGTATACACATACATGCATGCGTGCCTTTTGATCATGCTTATCTTTTGCACGGCTCCGATTTGAGCTCCAGGTGCCGCATTGTCAGCCCCTGTCCTGCCAACACTCCGGCTCAGTGCTCTCCCATCCACACACTGGGCCTGATTCCTGTCGGCACGCACAGGCTGCGCACAGGCTTACGGAACTGCAGAGCATCGCAAGCGAAGAGACGCCTACCGGAGCCATCGCAAAGTCCTCCGCAACTGCGTACACGTACGCAGCACCGACGCAGTAACGGGGAACATCACCTGCCCGAGTCTGTGGTCACGCAGCGGTAGTGTCGCTGCCACCATGTTTCTCTACGTACATGATCGCAGCTAAAGGCAGATACACGCCCCGAAAACTGACATGACACGTCTGCGTTATTACTGCCACTCCCCAAACGCTCCCTTCCTGGAAGTCACTGCAAGCGTATCGCACCTTGGCGCGTGCACAGTACGATCGCAGTCTGCGGACATTCGCTCCTGTGTGTACGGGCCCATTGTCAGAGGCCAATGCTGCCCGCTCAGAACGCACAGTGGGTGGGACACGATCATTCCGATACATCCCGCCATTTGTAAGCGCCGGTATGCCGGGACACTTACCGTCCGGAGCAGCTTTGCCATCACAGGAGATGGCTGCATATAGGAGGTGTCACTGTATTTTCTACATCCTGCTCAATATATTATCAGCCAGGAACCACTACAGAGCCGATCCCTACTGACCATTCCCTACTGACCTACGATCCCTACTGACCTACGATCCCTACTGACCTATGATCCTTACTGACCATTCCCTACTGACCTACGATCCCTACTGACCATTCCCTACGATTCCTACGATCCCTTCTGACCATTCCCTACTGACCTACGATCCCTACTGACCTATGATCCCTACTGACCTACGATCCCTACTGACCTACGATTCCTACTGACCATTCCCTACTGACCTACGATCCTTACTGACCTACGATCCCTACTGACCATTCCATCCCTACTGACCTACGATCCCTACTGACCATTCCATCCCTACTGACCATTCCCTACTGACCTCCCACCAGAACCGCGCGCTGCCGGATCCCTGCGACGTCTATACAGAGCTACATTCACGGGTGACTTGCTGGTTCCTATATAACAGCCGGCTACAATCGGTACGCACTGCTGTGAGATATTCTATATTACCAGGCCCAGCTGACGGCTATTATAGGAAGAGGATCATTTACATAATCACCATTTATTTGTTGTATATATAATATATAAAGGACCATTATCCATTACAGAGGACAGGGGTCAGGGAAGTCACAGTTAGGAGCTGGCCCCACATAGTCCCTATAAGAAGAGCATAGGGGGACAGCGTAGTTAATCCTCGGAGAACCATTTGTGCCCTCTCTATAACAGAACCATGAATCGCATTGTTACTAAGCTCTGTGTCCGCGTGTTCCATTTCCATGAACTCTCCCAGCTTTCCCCTTTGTCTCCCTAGAACGCCCCCTCCCTCTGCCCACTCTGTTATGTCTCTGCTTGTAAGTGTCACATTTATCTCTGAACTGCATGTTTGGGTCAAGAAGAGGGTCTAAGGGACCATCAATCAGAGGAGACATCCAGTGACCCTTCCTTCTCCCGCCTGCGTCCTCTCCGGCCTCCAAGGCCCAGCGATACAGCGGGAGGATGATCCAGCATAACGGAACGTAGAAACTCCACACAGATAGGGCCCTGGCTGGAATCCAGCCCATGACCCCGATGCTGTGAGGCAGCAATGCTAACCACTGTGACACCCTGCCATATACAAACTAGCCTCCAACAATGTAACAGCAACAGCCAGTCCAGATAGGCATAAGAATTTCTTGTGCACGCGAAAACGGTGTCCACCTCCAGAATTATACGTCTCACATCCAGAACCACTTCCACCAGAGTGCCAGTCACGGGACAACACAGAATGTGACGGCAGATAAGAACCACTTGGCCCATCTAGTCGGCCCCTCTAGTCGGGCGGGAAGTGTGGGGAGCGACGGGAAGGACACCAAATCAAAACACATTCTGTTGCAGCAATGAGCAGAGACCAGCGCCGTTCCCTCTCCTTGTAATCATTCACCACCGCAGCATGCTACAGGGAGGGCTGGGTGCCGATCCTGGACCCACGCCATCCCACCAGGCCATGGATTTACACATGGCAGTTGGCATCCACCTGGCGTTACGCTGGGGAGGTGCCATCTCACCAGGCTCCGCCTAAGCCCTGTCACTTCCCCATCCCCCGTCTTCCCTGGGGACACCAGAGCAGGGCTGCAGGCTGGAAATGGGCGGCTTAGATATGAGCCACTGGGACCCCCGATTCAGAATTTCTCTATTTAAAAATAAGAATTTACTCACCGGTAATTCTATTTCTCGTAGTCCGTAGTGGATGCTGGGAACTCCGAAAGGACCATGGGGAATAGCGGGCTCCGAAGGAGGCTGGGCACTCTAGAAAGATTTAGGACTACCTGGTGTGCACTGGCTCCTCCCACTATGACCCTCCTCCAAGCCTCAGTTAGGACACTGTGCCCGGACGAGCGTACACAATAAGGAAGGATTTTGAATCCCGGGTAAGACTCATACCAGCCACACCAATCACACCGTATAACTTGTGATATGAAACCCAGTTAACAGTATGAAACAACTGAGCCTCTCAACAGATGGCTCAACAATAACCCGATTTAGTTAACAATAACTATGTACAAGTATTGCAGATAAACCGCACTTGGGATGGGCGCCCAGCATCCACTACGGACTACGAGAAATAGAATTACCGGTGAGTAAATTCTTATTTTCTCTAACGTCCTAGTGGATGCTGGGAACTCCGAAAGGACCATGGGGATTATACCAAAGCTCCCAAACGGGCGGGAGAGTGCGGATGACTCTGCAGCACCGAATGAGAGAACTCCAGGTCCTCCTCAGCCAGGGTATCAAATTTGTAGAATTTTGCAAACGTGTTTACCCCTGACCAAGTAGCTGCTCGGCAAAGTTGTAAAGCCGAGACCCCTCGGGCAGCCGCCCAAGATGAGCCCACCTTCCTAGTGGAATGGGCATTTACAGATTTTGGCTGTGGCAGGCCTGCCACAGAATGAGCAAGCTGAATTGTACTACAAATCCAGCGAGCAATAGTCTGCTTAGAAGCAGGAGCACCCAGCTTGTTGGGTGCATACAGGATAAACAGCGAGTCAGATTTTCTGACTCCAGCCGTCCTGGAAACATATATTTTCAGGGCCCTGACAACGTCTAGCAACTTGGAGTCCTCCAAGTCCCTAGTAGCCGCAGGCACCACAATAGGCTGGTTCAGGTGAAACGCTGACACCACCTTTGGGAGAAATTGGGGACGAGTCCTCAATTCTGCCCTATCCATATGGAAAATCAGATAAGGGCTTTTACATGATAAAGCCGCCAATTCTGACACACGCCTGGCTGAAGCCAAAGCCAATAACATGACCACTTTCCACGTGAGATATTTCAGATCCACGGTTTTTAGTGGCTCAAACCAATGTGATTTTAAGAAACTCAACATCACGTTGAGATCCCAAGATGCCACAGGAGGCACAAATGGGGGCTGAATATGCAGCACTCCTTTTACAATGTCTGAACTTCAGGTACTGAAGCTAGTTCTTTTTGAAAGAAAATCGACAGAGCCGAGATCTGTACTTTAATGGAGCCTAGTTTTAGGCCCATATTAACTCCTGCTTGCAGGAAATGCAGAAAACGACCTAGTTGAAATTCCTCTGTTGGGGCCTTTTCGGCCTCACACCATGCAACATATTTCCGCCATATGCGGTGATAATGATTTGCTGTAACCTCTTTCCTAGCTTTAATAAGCGTAGGAATGACTTCCTCCGGAATGCCCTTTTCCTTCAGGATCCGGCGTTCAACCGCCATGCCGTCAAACGCAGCCGCGGTAAGTCTTGGAACAGACAGGGCCCCTGCTGTAGCAGGTCTTGTCTGAGCGGCAGAGACCACGGGTCCTCTGAGATCATCTCTTGAAGTTCCGGGTACCACGCTCTTCTTGGCCAATCCGGAACCACGAGAATTGTGTTTACACCTCGCTTTCTTATTATTCTCAATACCTTTAGTATGAGAGGTAGAGGAGGGAACACATAAACTGACTGGTACACCCACGGTGTTACTAGAGCGTCCACAGCTATCGCCTGAGGGTCTCTTGACCTGGCGCAATACCTCTCTAGTTTTTTGTTTAGGCGGGACGCCATCATGTCCACCTGTGGACGACCCCACTGATTTACAATCATTTGGAAGACTTCTGGATGAAGTCCCCACTCTCCCGGGTGGAGGTCGTGCCTGCTGAGAAAGTCTGCTTCCCAGTTGTCCACTCCCGGGATGAACACTGCTGACAGTGCTAGTACATGATTTTCCACCCATCGGAGAATCCTTGTGGCTTCTGCCATTGCCATCCTGCTTCTTGTGCCGCCCTGTCGATTCACATGGGCGACTGCCGTGATGTTGTCTGACTGGATCAGCACCGGCTGGTGTAGGAGCAGGGATTTTGCTTGACTTAGGGCATTGTAAATGGCCCTTAGTTCCAGAATATTTATGTGAAGGGAAGTCTCCTGACTTGACCATAGTCCTTGGAAGTTTCTTCCCTTTGTGACTGCCCCCCAGCCTCGTAGGCTGGCATCCGTGGTCACCAGGACCCAGTCCTGTATGCCGAATCTGCGGCCCTCCGAAAGATGAGCACTCTGCAGCCACCACAGAAGAGACACCCTGGTTCTTGGGGACAGGGTTATCCTTTTTTCTGGACTGTGTCCAGAATCATTCCCAGGAACATTAGACGTGTCGTCGGGACCAGCTGTGACTTTGGGATATTCAGAATCCAGCCGTGCTGGCGCAGCACTTCCTGAGATAGTGCCACTCCCACTAACAACTGTTCCTTTGATCGTGCCTTTATTAGGAGATCGTCCAAATATGGGATAATTAAAACTCCCTTTTTTCGAAGGAGTATCATCATTTCATCATATCATCATCATCATATCATATCATCATCATTACCCTCGGTGCCGTGGAGAGTCCAAACGGCAGCGTCTGGAATTGGTAATGGCAATCCTGTACCACAAATCTGAGGTACTCCTGGTGAGGATGGTAAATGGGGACATGCAGGTAAGCATCCTTGATGTCCAGGGATACCATGTAATCCCCCTCCTCCAGGCTTGCAATAACCGCCCTGAGCGATTCCATCTTGAACTTGAATTTTTTTATGTATGTGTTCAAGGATTTCAAATTTAAAATGGGTCTCACCGAACCGTCCGGTTTCGGCACCACAAATAGTGTGGAATAGTAACCCCGGCCTTGTTGAAGTAGGGGTACCTTGATTATCACCTGCTGGGAATACAGCTTGTGAATCGCAGCTAGCACCGCCTCCCTGCCTGAGGGAGCAATCGGCAAGGCAGATTTTAGGAACCGGTGGGGTGGAGTCGCCTCGAATTCCAGCTTGTACCCCTGAGATACTATTTGAAGGATCCAGCTGTGAGCGAGCCCACTGATCGCTGAAATTCATGAGGCGGGCCCCCACCGTACCTGTGGAGCCCCACCGTCATGCGGCGGACTTGGAAGAGGAAGCGGGGGAGGACTTTTGCTCCTGGGAACCTGCTGTTTGTTGCAGCCTTTTTCCCCTACCTCTGCCTCTAGAGAGAAAAGACCCTCCTTTTCCCCGCTTGTTTTTCTGGGTCCGAAAGGACTGAACCTGATAAAATGGCGCCTTCTTAGGCTGTGAGGGGACATGGGGTAAAAATGCTGACTTCCCAGACGTTGCTGTGGAAACTAGGTCGGAGAGACCATCCCCAAATAATTCCTCCCCCTTATAAGGCAAAACTTCCATGTGCCTTTTGGAATCTGCATCTCCAGTCCACTGGCGAGTCCATAAGCATCTCCTAGCAGAGATGGACAATGCACTTATTTTAGATGCCAGCCGGCAGACTTCCCTCTGTGCATCTCTCATATATAAGACTGAGTCTTTGATATGGTCAATTGTTAGCAGGATCGTGTCTCTGTCTAACGTGTCAATATCTTCTGACAGTTTATCTGACCACGCAGCGGCAGCACTGCACATCCATGCTGACGCAATAGCTGGTCTAAGTATAATGCCTGAGTGTGTATATACAGACTTCAGGATCGCCTCCTGCTTTCTATCAGCAGGTTCCTTAAGGGCGGCCGTATCCTGAGACGGTAGTGCCACCTTTTTAGACAAACGTGTGAGCGCTTTATCCACCCTAGGAGGTGTTTCCCAACGTAACCTATCCTCTGGCGGGAAAGGGAACGCCATTAGTACCTTCTTAGGAATTACCAATTTCTTATCAGGGGAAGCCCACGCTTCTTCACACACTTCATTTAATTCATCTGACGGGGGAAAAACTACAGGTAGTTTTTTCTCCCCAAACATAATACCCTTTTTTGTGGTACCTGGATGTAAATCAGAGATATTTAACACCTCTTTCATTGCCTCAATCATGCAGTGAATGGCCTTAATGGGCATTAAATTTGACTCATCGTCGTCGACACTGGTGTCAGTATCCGTGTCGACATCTACTTGTGCCATCTGAGATAGCGGGCGTTTCAGAGCCCCTGATGACTTTTGAGACACCTGGACAGGCACGAGCTGAGAACTCGGCTGTCCCGCAGTCGGCATGTCGTCAAATTTCTTATGTAATGAGTCTATACGTGCACTCATTTCTTTCCATAAGCACATCCACTCAGGTGTCTGCCCCCCAGGGGGTGACATCCCTTCTAAAGGCATCTGCTCCGCCTCCACCTCATTATCCTCATCAAACATGTCGACACAGCCGTACCGACACACTCCACACACACAGGGAATGCTCTATATAGAGGACAGGACCCACAAAAGCCCTTTGGGGGGACAGAGTGAGAGTATGCCAGCACACACCAGAGCGCTATATAAGGCAGGGACTAACTGAGTTATGTCCCTTATAGCTGCTTTTTAATATAACTATATACTGCGCCAAATTAAATGCCCCCCCTCTCTCTTTTTTACCCTTTTCTGTAGAGTAGTCTGCAGGGGAGAGCCAGGGAGCTTCCTTCCAGCGGAACTGTGAGGGAAAATGGCGCCCAGTGTGCTGAGGGAGATAGCTCCGCCCCTTTTCCGCGGCCTATTCTCCCGCTTTTTTATGGAATCTGGCAGGGGTATTTACCTCATATATAGCCCCTGGGGCTATATACTGAGGTATTTTTGCCAGCCAAGGTGTTTTTATTGCTGCCTCAGGGCGCCGCCCCCCCCCCCAGCGCCCTGCACCCTCAGTGACCGGAGTGTGAAGTGTGTATGAGGAGCAATGGCGCACAGCTGCAGTGCTGTGCGCTACCTTGGTGAAGACTGATGTCTTCTGCCGCCGATTTTCCGGACCATCTTCTTGCTTCTGGCTCTGTAAGGGGGACGGCGGCGCGGCTCCGGGACCAAACATCAAGGCTGGGCCTGTGGTCGATCCCTCTGGAGCTAATGGTGTCCAGTAGCCTAAGAAGCCCAATCCGGCTGCAAGCAGGCGAGTTCGCTTCTTCTCCCCTTAGTCCCTCGTTGCAGTGAGTCTGTTGCCAGCAGGTCTCACTGAAAATAAAAAACCTAATTCTATACTTTCTTTCTAGAGGCTCAGGAGAGCCCCTAGTGTGCATCCAACCTCGGCCGGGCACAAGATCTAACTTAGGCTTGGAGGAGGGTCATGGTGGGAGGAGCCAGTGCACACCAGGTAGTCATAAATCTTTCTAGAGTGCCCAGCCTCCTTCGGAGCCCGCTATTCTCCATGGTCCTTTCGGAGTTCCCAGCATCCACTAGGACGTCAGAAAAATGAACAGACACATTTGTATAAATATGTGTATATAACGTATGTATGTCTGTGTGCTTACATCTCAGCGTTCCTGTATCCCCGCCACGGTCAGTGCGTCACGCACCTGCTGCACCACGCAACCACGTAAGAAGCAATGTCAGTCTGGGAGTGCGGCGCAATCAGGGCCACTAATAAAGAAGATTTATGGGGAAAGAAATAGGGTTCTAGGTGCAGCTCCCGTTCCAGTCCCCGACATCCTCAGAAGCTAATATCATACGGGAAGCCCATTTACACCAACCAGGACCTCTGGCTGATTTACTCTCTATATAACTCCGGACAGACTGTTACACCTCTCTCTGCAGAGCGTCGCCACAAATCCTTATTTCATGGGTCTGCCAGAAAGCAGAAATATCCCTGTAATGGCTCCACTGTCTGTAGGGGCTTTAGGCGTGTGTTACCCCCCATACTCCGCTCATGTGACGGGGAACCAGGACAATGACACGGAGGCAGGTAGAATCCAGCACCCGGAGGCTGAGCAGCTCCTGGCTGAGGAATGCACACGGCCTGTCAGGCGCAGATACACGGCCTCCAGGTGCTAGAGGTATTCATACAGACTGACACCTCGCCTGGATACCCCTCATCACTGCATCCTACTGACTGTCTGCAATAAACTCTTACTGACACCTTCTTTATAGGACAACCCTGTCATGTACCTGTATACTGTGCAGCCCTATAGAGCACTTACCTACGGACTCTGCGCGTCATGTACCTGTATACTGTGCAGCCCTATAGAGCACTTACCTACGGACTCTGCGTGTCATGTACCTGTATACTGTGCAGCCCAATAGAGCACTTACCTACGGACTCTGCGCGTCATGTACCTGTATACTGTGCAGCCCTATAGAGCACTTACCTACGGACTCTGCGTGTCATGTACCTGTATACTGTGCAGCCCAATAGAGCACTTACCTACGGACTCTGCACGTCATGTACCTGTATACTGTGCAGCCCTACGGAGCACTTACCTACGGACTCTGCGTGTCACGTACCTGTATAATGTGCAGCCCTATAGAGCACTTACCTACGGACTCTGCGCATCATGTACCTGTATACTGTGCAGCCCAATAGAGCACTTACCTACGGACTCTGCGCATCATGTACCTGTATACTGTGCAGCCCTATAGAGCACTTACCTACGGACTCTGCGTGTCACGTACCTGTATACTGTGCAGCCCTATAGAGCACTTACCTACGGACTCTGTGCGTCATGTACCTGTATACTGTGCAGCCCTATAGAGCACTTACCTACGGACTCTGCGCATCATGTACCTGTATACTGTGCAGCCCTATAGAGCACTTACCTACGGACTCTGCGTGTCACGTACCTGTATACTGTGCAGCCCTACGGAGCACATACCTACGGACTCTGCGCGTCATGTACCTGTATACTGTGCAGCCCTATAGAGCACTTACCTACGGACTCTACGTGTCATGTACCTGTATACTGTGCAGCCCTATAGAGCACTTACCTACGGACTCTGCGCGTCATGTACCTGTATACTGTGCAGCCCTATAGAGCACTTACCTACGGACTCTGCGCGTCATGTACCTGTATACTGTGCAGCCCTATAGAGCACTTACCTACGGACTCTGCGTGTCATGTACCTGTATACTGTGCAGCCCTATACAGCACTTACCTACGGACTCTGCGTGTCACGTACCTGTATACTGTGCAGCCCTATACAGCACTTACCTACGGACTCTACGTGTCATGTACCTGTATACTGTGCAGCCCTATAGAGCACTTACCTACGGACTCTGCACGTCATGTACCTGTATACTGTGCAGCCCTATAGAGCACTTACCTACGGACTCTGCGCGTCATGTACCTGTATAATGTGCAACCCTATAGAGCACTTACCTACGGACTCTGCACGTCATGTACCTGTATACTGTGCAGCCCTATACAGCACTTACCTACGGACTCTGCGTGTCACGTACCTGTATACTGTGCAGCCCTATAGAGCACTTACCTACGGACTCTGCACGTCATGTACCTGTATACTGTGCAGCCCTATACAGCACTTACCTACGGACTCTACGTGTCATGTACCTGTATACTGTGCAGCCCTATAGAGCACTTACCTACGGACTCTGCACGTCATGTACCTGTATACTGTGCAGCCCTATACAGCACTTACCTACGGACTCTACGTGTCATGTACCTGTATACTGTGCAGCCCTATAGAGCACTTACCTACGGACTCTGCACGTCATGTATCTGTATACTGTGCAGCCCTATACAGCACTTACCTACGGACTCTGCGCGTCATGTACCTGTATACTGTGCAGCCCTATAGAGCACTTACCTACGGACTCTGCACGTCATGTACCTGTATACTGTGCAGCCCTATACAGCACTTACCTACGGACTCTGCGTGTCACGTACCTGTATACTGTGCAGCCCTATAGAGCACTTACCTACGGACTCTGCGTGTCACGTACCTGTATACTGTGCAGCCCTATACAGCACTTACCTACGGACTCTGCGTGTCACGTACCTGTATACTGTGCAGCCCTATAGAGCACTTACCTACGGACTCTGCGTGTCACGTACCTGTATACTGTGCAGCCCTATACAGCACTTACCTACGGACTCTGCGTGTCACGTACCTGTATACTGTGCAGCCCTATACAGCACTTACCTACGGACTCTGCGCGTCATGTACCTGTATACTGTGCAGCCCTATACAGCACTTACCTACGGACTCTGCGCGTCATGTACCTGTATACTGTGCAGCCCTATACAGCACTTACCTACGGACTCTGCGCGTCATGTACCTGTATACTGTGCAGCCCAATAGAGCACTTACCTACGGACTCTACGTGTCATGTACCTGTATACTGTGCAGCCCTATAGAGCACTTACCTACGGACTCTGCGCGTCATGTACCTGTATACTGTGCAGCCCTATAGAGCACTTACCTACGGACTCTGCGTGTCACGTACCTGTATACTGTGCAGCCCTATACAGCACTTACCTACGGACTCTGCGCGTCATGTACCTGTATACTGTGCAGCCCAATAGAGCACTTACCTACGGACTCTGCACGTCATGTACCTGTATACTGTGCAGCCCTATACAGCACTTACCTACGGACTCTGCGTGTCATGTACCTGTATACTGTGCAGCCCAATAGAGCACTTACCTACGGACTCTGCGCGTCATGTACCTGTATACTGTGCAGCCCTATACAGCACTTACCTACGGACTCTACGCGTCATGTACCTGTATACTGTGCAGCCCTATACAGCACTTACCTACGGACTCTGCGTGTCATGTACCTGTATACTGTGCAGCCCTATACAGCACTTACCTACGGACTCTGCGTGTCACGTACCTGTATACTGTGCAGCCCTATACAGCACTTACCTACGGACTCTGCGTGTCATGTACCTGTATACTGTGCAGCCCTATACAGCACTTACCTACGGACTCTGCGCGTCATGTACCTGTATACTGTGCAGCCCTATACAGCACTTACCTACGGACTCTGTGCGTCATGTACCTGTATACTGTGCAGCCCAATAGAGCACTTACCTACGGACTCTGCGTGTCATGTACCTGTATACTGTGCAGCCCTATAGAGCACTTACCTACGGACTCTGCACGTCATGTACCTGTATACTGTGCAGCCCAATAGAGCACTTACCTACGGACTCTGCGTGTCATGTACCTGTATACTGTGCAGCCCTATAGAGCACTTACCTACGGACTCTGCACGTCATGTACCTGTATACTGTGCAGCCCTATAGAGCACTTACCTACGGACTCTGCACGTCATGTACCTGTATACTGTGCAGCCCTATAGAGCACTTACCTACGGACTCTGCGCGTCATGTACCTGTATACTGTGCAGCCCTATACAGCACTTACCTACGGACTCTGCGTGTCACGTACCTGTATACTGTGCAGCCCTATACAGCACTTACCTACGGACTCTGCGCGTCATGTACCTGTATACTGTGCAGCCCTATACAGCACTTACCTACGGACTCTGCGTGTCATGTACCTGTATACTGTGCAGCCCTATAGAGCACTTACCTACGGACTCTGCGCGTCATGTACCTGTATACTGTGCAGCCCTATACAGCACTTACCTACGGACTCTGCGTGTCACGTACCTGTATACTGTGCAGCCCTATACAGCACTTACCTACGGACTCTGCGTGTCATGTACCTGTATACTGTGCAACCCTATAGAGCACTTACCTACGGACTCTGCGCATCATGTACCTGTATACTGTGCAGCCCTATAGAGCACTTACCTACGGACTCTGCACGTCATGTACCTGTATACTGTGCAGCCCTATAGAGCACTTACCTACGGACTCTGCGCGTCATGTACCTGTATACTGTGCAGCCCTATAGAGCACTTACCTACGGACTCTACGTGTCATGTACCTGTATACTGTGCAGCCCTATAGAGCACTTACCTACGGACTCTGCGCGTCATGTACCTGTATACTGTGCAGCCCTATAGAGCACTTACCTACGGACTCTGCGCGTCATGTACCTGTATACTGTGCAGCCCAATAGAGCACTTACCTACGGACTCTGCGCGTCATGTACCTGTATACTGTGCAGCCCTATAGAGCACTTACCTACGGACTCTACGCGTCATGTACCTGTATACTGTGCAGCCCTATAGAGCACTTACCTACGGACTCTACGTGTCATGTACCTGTATACTGTGCAGCCCTATAGAGCACTTACCTACGGACTCTACGTGTCATGTACCTGTATACTGTGCAGCCCTATAGAGCACTTACCTACGGACTCTGCACGTCATGTACCTGTATACTGTGCAGCCCTATAGAGCACTTACCTACGGACTCTGCGTGTCATGTACCTGTATACTGTGCAGCCCAATAGAGCACTTACCTACGGACTCTACGCGTCATGTACCTGTATACTGTGCAGCCCCATAGAGCACTTACCTACGGACTCTACGCGTCATGTACCTGTATACTGTGCAGCCCTATAGAGCACTTACCTACGGACTCTACGCGTCATGTACCTGTATACTGTGCAGCCCCATAGAGCACTTACCTACGGACTCTACGCGTCATGTACCTGTATACTGTGCAGCCCAATAGAGCACTTACCTACGGACTCTGCGCGTCACGTACCTGTATACTGTGCAGCCCTATAGAGCACTTACCTACGGACTCTGCGTGTCATGTACCTGTATACTGTGCAGCCCTATAGAGCACTTACCTACGGACTCTACGCGTCATGTACCTGTATACTGTGCAGCCCTATAGAGCACTTACCTACGGACACTGCGCGTCATGTACCTGTATACTGTGCAGCCCTATAGAGCACTTACCTACGGACTCTGCGCGTCATGTACCTGTATACTGTGCAGCCCAATAGAGCACTTACCTACGGACTCTGTGCGTCATGTACCTGTATGCTGTGCAGCCCTATAGAGCACTTACCTACGGACTCTGCGCGTCATGTACCTGTATACTGTGCAGCCCAATAGAGCACTTACCTACGGACACTGCGCGTCATGTACCTGTATACTGTGCAGCCCTATAGAGCACTTACCTACGGACTCTGCACGTCATGTACCTGTATACTGTGCAGCCCAATAGAGCACTTACCTACGGACACTGCGCGTCATGTACCTGTATACTGTGCAGCCCAATAGAGCACTTACCTACGGACTCTGCACGTCATGTACCTGTATAATGTGCAGCCCTATAGAGCACTTACCTACGCACTCTGCGCGTCATGTACCTGTATACTGTGCAGCCCTATAGAGCACTTACCTACGGACTCTGCGCGTCATGTACCTGTATACTGTGCAGCCCTATACAGCACTTACCTACAGACTCTGCATGTCACGTACCTGTATACTGTGCAGCACTATGGAGCACTTACCTACGGACTCTGCGCGTCATGTACCTGTATACTGTGCAGCCCTACGGAGCACATACCTACGGACTCTGTGCGTCATGTACCTGTATACTGTGCAGCCCTACGGAGCACTTACCTACGGACTCTGCGTGTCATGTATCTGTATACAGCACTAGCCTACGGACACTGCGCGTCATGTACCTGTATACTGTGCAGCCCTATGGAGCACTTAGCTACGGACTCTGCGTGTCATGTATCTGTATACTGTGCAGCCCTATAGAGCACTTACCTACGGACTCTGCGCGTCATGTACCTGTATACTGTGCAGCCCTATAGAGCACTTACCTACGGACTCTGTGCGTCATGTACCTGTATACTGTGCAGCCCTACGGAGCACTTACCTACGGACTCTGCGTGTCATGTATCTGTATACTATGCAGCCCTATACAGCACTTACCTACGGACTCTGCGCGTCATGTACCTGTATACTGTGCAGCCCTATAGAGCACTTACCTACGGACACTGCGCGTCATGTACCTGTATACTGTGCAGCCCTATAGAGCACTTACCTACGGACTCTGCGTGTCATGTATCTGTATACTGTGCAGCCCTATGGAGCACTTACCTACGGACTCTGCGCGTCATGTACCTGTATAATGTGCAACCCTATGGAGCACTTACCTACGGACTCTGCGCGTCATGTACCCGTATACTATGCAGCCCTATAGAGCACTTACCTACGGACTCTGCGCGTCATGTACCTGTATACTGTGCAGCCCTATAGAGCACTTACCTACGGACTCTGCACGTCATGTACCTGTATAATGTGCAGCCCTATAGAGCACTTACCTACGGACTCTGCGCAACACGTACCTGTATAATATGCAGCCCTATAGAGCACTTACCTGTGGACACAGCGCGTCATGGGTTCCGGTATGAATGGTCGACCATGTTATGGTCGACAGTCATTAGGTCGACCACTATTGGTCGACATTGACATGGTCGACATGGACACATGGTCGACACATGAAAGGTCAACACATGAAAAGGTCGACATGAGTTTTTTAACTTTTTTTGGTGTCGTTTTTTGCGTAATGTGACTGGGAACCCCAATTAGTGCACCGCATTCGCTCGCCATGCTTCGGGCATGGTGCCTTCGCTCCGCTACCGCTTCGCTCGGCACAGATTACAGTTCCAATCTTAGTCCACGTGGATCGTAAAGTATGGAAAAGTTCCCCAAAAGAAAAAAAGTTAAAAAACTCATGTCGACCTTTTCACGTGTCGACCTTTTTCATGTGTCGACCATGTGTCCATGTCGACCAATAGTGGTCGACCTAATGACTGTCGACCATAACATGGTCGACCATCTGAACGGATACCGCGTCATGTACCTGTATACTGTGCAGCCCTATAGAGCACTTACCTATGGACTCTGCGCGTCATGTCTGGGGGAAGAGAAAGTGGAAAGATCCCAGGGGAACGGATCTGTGCCAGGTAACAACACATGGCAGAACATGCCAATCCCCAGGGTGGGCAGAACTGGCCATAAAGGCTTCAGTAGACCTCACATCTGCTGCCCTTTGTGTATAACCCCCTGAACGTTATAGTCTGATTTATAATCACTCTGGCACCAAAGAGTTAAAGAGATTGAGCTGGGGCGGCGCTGAGCGCGGCGTGCCAGGGACGTGTGCCAATGTCTCTGTGGATGAGAAGTAAATGGTGAGGCTTATGCTGCTGTACAGTTCCTATTAGAGTACACAAGCTGCAACAAGACTTCCCTTACACAGCAGTAATGCCTGGGAGCAAGTAGCGGGCACCACCGCACACAGGGCACCTCTCCATACAGAGAAGCGCCACACCCTGCGCCAATCCCCAGCACACAGGCTGCGGCATTGCCGTAATCCGCACACACATCGCTGGCAGCACAAGCAGGGTGACAGGACAAAAGATGGGATTTGCCAGGTCTCAGCACCTATATACACAACCACACCTGTGACGGGGGGAGAACTGATCACACACACGGGCAGAATCCATGCGAGGATGGCAGAACAACACAGGACGTGCACAGCTGCAATCCGTAATGGCTAGTATACACAGGCGCTACATACAACGTATCTACCGCAGACAGGGGGGCTACAGACAGAACATCAGACCGGCGTTGTGTAATAGCAGAGGAGATTACCATGACAAAGTAACTGAAGATATACAACCATTGCGGCTTTCCACAGGTTACCCAGAATTCACATGGAAGCGGACTGTGATAACACCGGGCTCATCCCTAGACTGTTATTACACTCCCGGTCACCGCCCTAATTCATCGCCACACGTATCTTATAATGTTACCGTGTAAATCAGAGTACACATAAAATCACAGCAGTTATGTAACACGGGTGTGTATCGAGAGACCGCCATACTGACGCCGGCATCCTGGCATTGAGATGGCCGAAGGGGAGGGGCAGGGGAGAGCGCAACAAAGCCCCTCGCAGACACAAGTGGGAATAGTCCCTGTTAGCCGGCATGCAGTCGGGATTGTGGGTGGGTGGGATGTAGGTGCCGGTCACATAACTACATCCCTGTAACACACGTGTCATGTGTGCCCGGGACAACACGGCTGATATCACAGGTATTAATCCCCAATCTGAGGGCAGATTCTACCAGACAGGTCCGGACGGTTTATTGGGGGTCATTCAGAGTTGTTCGCTCGTTGCTGATTTTCGCTATGCTGCGATTTGCTGCTAACTGCGAATGCGCATGGTACGTAGAGCGCATGCGCTTAGTAATTTAACTAAGAACTTAGTAGATTTACACAAGTACGAGCAAAGTTTTTTCAACGCTCGAGTGATCGTAGTGTGATTGACAGAAAGTGGGTGTTTCTGGACGCAGGAGTGTCTGGAGAAACGGGGGAGTGGCTGGCCGAACGCAGGGTGTGTTTGTGACGTCAAAGCAGGAACTAAACGGGCTGAGCTGATCGCAGTGTAGGAGTAGGTCTGGAGCTACTCAGAAACTGCTAAGAATTTTCTATTCGCAATTCTGCGAATCTTTCGTTAGCAATTCTGCTAAGCTAAGATACACTCCCAGAGGGCGGCGGCCTAGCGTGTGCAATGCTGCTAAAAGCAGCTTGCGAGCGAACAACTCGGAATGAGGGCCATTGTCTGTAATGCGACGCGTTATTACAGCGAATGACAAGGGAATGAGGCCCCGAGACCTGCGCTGAAGTAGCGCCAGACCAGACATACAATGAATGCACTGAATCCGCCGCTGACACGTGAGCACGCCATTCGCACACAAGTCACATGCGTGATGCATACACGGGATGTGCACCTGTAGTAGAATGAGGGGTATATTTACTAAAGTGCGGGTTTACAGACGTGGAGATGTTGCTCCTAACAACCAATCAGATTCTAGCGGATATATTCTAGAAGGTGCTAAAGAAATAATAAGTACAATCTGATTGGTTGCTATTGGAAACATCACCAATTCTAGAAACCTGCACTTTAGTAAATACGCCCAGTAGCTTTTACTCTGCGTAAAAAAAAAGCTCTTTCTCTCTCTAGGCTGGGGATCATCTAACACGTGTAGAGGGCGACCCCCATCCTCCGCCAGACTGCCCACCACATCCCCCAATACATACACCTGGCACAGATATAAATGGGACTACAAACGTATTAATGAGCCCCATATATAAAAGAGCAAAACAAGTTCCCCGTCCGCCCGGCACGCGGCCTGTGGGGTGATATCTGGAAGTAATGGACTGCGGTTGTGTAATAGCAGCTGTGAGATGGGAGAAGGGCCGTCTATTCCCGAGGACGGGGCCCAGTGTTACTGAGCGGGACAGCTCCGGCAGAGGACACTTACCCACCAATCCCTCTGACTGGCAGCTAGGGTTATTTTCATACTGCAGCACAGCCGCTCATTGCTGGGGGGTCACCGCCTATAGCTTGTGTTTCACCGCATAAAACCAAATAAGAACAAATTCCAAATTCAGAGAGGCACGCACGGGTGTGACGCCCGGGGGGCGAGGAATTGAGTCTGCTGAGTGAGCAAAAAACTTGACAAGAAAGTCGGAGCTCAAGGGCTACAGATGACGGCTGCGGCGTGACAGCGCCGGGTCGTATGTGACACGTGAGAGGACGGCTCAGCGCACGCATGTCATCCCTGTGTTTCATAATGAGGGGTGTATGGAGTGATTTCATTCTGTAACTGCTGCCATCAGAATCATCGTTACATGACTCCAGGGGTAACTCAGACTGACCAGACGGACAATGTCATCGCCCAATACTGTACAACACGGGTGTGGGTGGGGGGGTCTGCATCAGAAAGGAGCTGATAATAACTGTGTGCAACAGATTGCAGATCCACCGACCACCCAGTCGTGTCCCGCCACTGGAGATGTGTACGACTCGCCCATAGGGGCTTGCACTGTGTGAACACACCCAAGACTTGCATGTAGAATGCCCCTATTACTATACAGCCCTACAATGTTACTGCTATAGAGAATATGAGACAGAACCTTCTGAACCCCAATACCAGCAGAAAGTCTCATTCACAATGGTTCAGAGCGGCAGAGCGAATGCTTTCTATGACATCACACACCAGCTTTTATACCGGGCCAGGATTGTGGCGTCTTCACCCCCTGATGGGAGAAGTTGTGCGGTTTCCATCACCCTGTACTTCCCACACAATGCTGGGAAGAGGTGTTACACAGACACAATGGGAGAAAGTGATACATGACTGACTAGGGAGGCGACACTGTAACCCTAAATAACAATAGAGACCACAGCTACCTTATTACAATGCAGCTACAGTGTAGAGACGGACGCAGTTTTATTAAAGGTACAGAGCTGTAATTCAATCTGCCGGGGACTTCGCCGTGTGTCAGCTTCACCATCTGTAACCGTTTATAACTGAACAAAACTCCCCCCAAACATTCTCTGCGCCAGTCCGAAACGCTGGGCTAGTACACTGAGCTGCACGATGTAAGGAAGGTCCCTGCCAGATTACTCCGGAAGTGGGGCGCGGGAGTACGATGTCGCCGGATAATGTAATGAGATGTGACAAGGGGGACGAGGCACTGGCGGGCTGAGGCAAAGTTATCGGAGTCATTTAGCACAAAGGAGCGGGACCCCTTATCAGATGCAGCAGAGACACTTTGCAGCTGCAATAAGACCTCACCAGAGCAACCCGAAAAGCTCTTGTGCTGCAGCAATATGATTTAGGGTCAAAGACAGGGCATTACAGCGCCCCCCCCCCGGGGAGGGAGGATGGGGGATGAGCCTAGGTGGGGATGCGGTGCCCCCGCACACTCCGGATCTGCTAGGTTCGCTCGCTGTGTATTCAGAGTTAATCAGCGTGAAGACACAAAGAGAAGGGAAGGGGATGATTAAATGGCTACTGATGCGGCTAGTGATGGGGGTGGAAAGCGGAGAAAGGACTGAGGAATGTGAAGGGGATCCCAAGTATTATCAGGGTTCCTGCTGTACGTGCGCGGTGACAAAGTAAGGACGGACACAAATAAAACGTTCACAGTTCTCCCCCAAACACTGAGCGCACTGTTCTGATGTTCGCGGCGATAATGGCGTAAAGGCATGTGACCCCCCCGTGATAATCATCACCGCTGTATGTGCTTCCACACTGGGCTCCGTGCCCGATAATGGAGAATGGCTGCCATGTGTCCGCTCATCCGTTCCAGGAGAGCCAGAAGTGATGAGGTTCCTCCAGCCCGGCCATTGATCCCACCAGGCAGAGTAGCCCGACCGTGGCCAACGCTAGTCAATGGGAAGAGGAGGAGGACTGGGCTACAGCTTTGTGTGCGACATGAAGGGAATTGCTTGGGCCATCAGGACTGCTGGAGCTTATGAGGCTGGAGAGGGTCACAACGCCAAGACATACATGGGCACACACCACTAATACATGGGCAGACGCCACTAATACATGGGCACACGCCACTGATACATGGGCAGACGCCACTAATACATGGGCATAAGCCACTGGTACATGGGCACATGCCACTAATACATGGGCACACACCACTGGTACATGGGCACATGCCACTAATACTTGGGCACATGCCACTAATACATGGGCACACGCCACTAATACATGGGCACATGCCACTAATACATGGGCACACGCCACTAATACATGGGCATACGTCACTGTTACAAGGGCACACGCCACTAATACATGGGCACACGCCACTAATACATGGGCACACGCCACTAATACATGGGCATACGTCACTGTTACAAGGGCACACGCCACTAATACATGGGCACACGCCACTAATACATGGGCACACGCCACTAATACATGGGCACACACCACTAATACATGGGCACACGCCACTAATACATGGGCACACGCCACTAATACATGGGCACATGCCACTGGTACATCGGCAGACGGCACTAATACATGGGCAGACGGCACTAATACATGGGCACACGCCACTAATACATGGGCACATGCCACTGGTACATGGGCAGACGGCACTAATACATGGGCAGACGGCACTAATACATGGGCAGACGGCACTGGTACATGGGCAGACGGCACTGGTACATGGGCAGACGGCACTAATACATGGGCACACGCCACTAATACATGGGCACACACCACTAATACATGGGCACACGCCACTAATACATGGGCACACGCCACTAATACATGGGCACACACCACTAATACATGGGCACACGCCACTAATACATGGGCACACACCACTAATACATGGGCACACACCACTAATACATGGGCACACACCACTAATACATGGGCACACACCACTAATACATGGGCATACGTCACTGGTACATGGGCAGACGCCACTAATACATGGGCACACGCCACTGGTACATGGGCAGACGGCACTAATACATGGGCACATGCCACTAATACATGGGCACAAGCCACTAATACATGGGCACACGCCACTGGTACATGGGCACACGCCACTAATACATGGGCACACGCCACTAATACATGGGCACATGCCAGGACTTACTCCTACAGTGCGATACAAACAGGCTGTTCAAGTCCGGCGCTGACGTCACACACCCGCCCTGGAAATACTTGGACACGCCTGCGTTTTTCTTGACACTCCCAGAAAACGGCCAGTTACCACCCCCAAACGCCTTCTTCCTGTCAATCACCTTGCCAACGCACATGTGATATAAATTTTTGCACCATCCTGTCGCTGTTTGGTGACACATGTGCGCATTGCGGTGCATACGAATGCACAGTCATTCGATAATCGGCCGAGGTGCGATTTCACGCAACAGCGATCAGGTCTGAATTGGGCCCTAGGTTGGAACTGATTTACTAAGAAGCTTGAATCAACTCCAGAAATACTATAGATGATTTAGGTGTAGACTTGATATGACAGCACTGGAGACCTGGCTGGGATCGGTAGTGCTAGGAGCCAGACTGGAACTGGAGACAAGACTGGAACCGGAGGCACTGGAGACCTGGCTGGGATCGGTAATGCTAGGAGCCAGACTGGAACTGGAGACAAGACTGGAACCGGAGGCACTGGAGACCTGGCTGGGATCGGTAATGCTAGGAGCCAGACTGGAACTGGAGACAAGACTGGAACCGGAGGCACTGGAGACCTGGCTGGGATCGGTAATGCTAGGAGCCAGACTGGAACTGGAGACAAGACTGGAACCGGAGGCACTGGAGACCTGGCTGGGATCGGTAGTGCTAGGAGCCAGACTGGAACCGGAGGCACTGGAGACCAGGCTGGGATCGGTAGTGCTAGGAGCCAGACTGGAACTGGAGACAAGACTGGAACCGGAGGCACTGGAGACCTGGCTGGGATCGGTAGTGCTAGGAGCCAGACTGGAACCGGAGGCACTGGAGACCAGGCTGGGATCGGTAGTGCTAGGAGCCAGACTGGAACTGGAGACAAGACTGGAACCGGAGGCACTGGAGACCTGGCTGGGATCGGTAATGCTAGGAGCCAGACTGGAACTGGAGACAAGACTGGAACCGGAGGCACTGGAGACCTGGCTGGGATCGGTAATGCTAGGAGCCAGACTGGAACTGGAGACAAGACTGGAACCGGAGGCACTGGAGACCTGGCTGGGATCGGTAGTGCTAGGAGCCAGACTGGAACCGGAGGCACTGGAGACCAGGCTGGGATCGGTAGTGCTAGGAGCCAGACTGGAACTGGAGACAAGACTGGAACCGGAGGCACTGGAGACCTGGCTGGGATCGGTAGTGCTAGGAGCCAGACTGGAACCGGAGGCACTGGAGACCAGGCTGGGATCGGTAGTGCTAGGAGCCAGACTGGAACTGGAGACAAGACTGGAACCGGAGGCACTGGAGACCTGGCTGGGATCGGTAATGCTAGGAGCCAGACTGGAACTGGAGACAAGACTGGAACCGGAGGCACTGGAGACCTGGCTGGGATCGGTAGTGCTAGGAGCCAGACTGGAACCGGAGGCACTGGAGACCAGGCTGGGATCGGTAGTGCTAGGAGCCAGACTGGAACTGGAGACAAGACTGGAACCGGAGGCACTGGAGACCTGGCTGGGATCGGTAGTGCTAGGAGCCAGACTGGAACCGGAGGCACTGGAGGCACTGGAGACCAGGCTGGGATCGGTAGTGCTAGGAGCCAGACTGGAACCGGAGGCACTGGAGACCTGGCTGGGATCGGTAGTGCTAGGAGCCAGACTGGAACCGGAGGCACTGGAGACCAGGCTGGGATCGGTAGTGCTAGGAGCCAGACTGGAACTGGAGACAAGACTGGATCCGGAGGCACTGGAGACCTGGCTGGAATCGGTAGTGCTAGGAGCCAGACTGGAACCGGAGGCACTGGAGACCAGGCTGGGATCGGTAGTGCTAGGAGCCAGACTGGAACTGGAGACAAGACTGGAACCGGAGGCACTGGAGACCTGGCTGGGATCGGTAGTGCTAGGAGCCAGACTGGAACCGGAGGCACTGGAGACCAGGCTGGGATCGGTAGTGCTAGGAGCCAGACTGGAACTGGAGACAAGGCTGGAACCGGAGGCACTGGAGACCTGGCTGGGATCGGTAGTGCTAGGAGCCAGACTGGAACCGGAGGCACTGGAGGCACTGGAGACCAGGCTGGGATCGGTAGTGCTAGGAGCCAGACTGGAACTGGAGACAAGACTGGAACCGGAGGCACTGGAGACCTGGCTGGGATCGGTAGTGCTAGGAGCCAGACTGGAACCGGAGGCACTGGAGGCACTGGAGACCAGGCTGGGATCGGTAGTGCTAGGAGCCAGACTGGAACTGGAGACAAGACTGGAACCGGAGGCACTGGAGACCTGGCTGGGATCGGTAGTGCTAGGAGCCAGACTGGAACCGGAGGCACTGGAGACCAGGCTGGGATCGGTAGTGCTAGGAGCCAGATTGGAACTGGAGACAAGACTGGAACCGGAGGCACTGGAGACCTGGCTGGGATCGGTAGTGCTAGGAGCCAGACTGGAACTGGAGACAAGACTGGAACCGGAGGCACTGGAGACCTGGCTGGGATCGGTAGTGCTAGGAGCCAGACTGGAACCGGAGGCACTGGAGACCAGGCTGGGATCGGTAGTGCTAGGAGCCAGACTGGAACTGGAGACAAGACTGGAACCGGAGGCACTGGAGACCTGGCTGGGATCGGTAGTGCTAGGAGCCAGACTGGAACCGGAGGCACTGGAGACCAGGCTGGGATCGGTAGTGCTAGGAGCCAGCCTGGAACTTGAAACAAGACTGGAACCGGAGGCACTGGAGACCTGGCAGGGATCGGTAGTGCTAGGAGCCAGACTGGAACCGGAGGCACTGGAGACCAGGCTGGGATCGGTAGTGCTAGGAGCCAGACTGGAACTGGAGACAAGACTGGAACCGGAGGCACTGGAGACCTGGCTGGGATCGGTAGTGCTAGGAGCCAGACTGGAACCGGGGGCACTGGAGACCAGGCTGGGATCGGTAGTGCTAGGAGCCAGACTGGAACTGGAGACAAGACTGGAACCGGAGGCACTGGAGACCTGGCTGGGATCGGTAGTGCTAGGAGCCAGACTGGAACCGGAGGCACTGGAGACCAGGCTGGGATCGGTAGTGCTAGGAGCCAGACTGGAACTGGAGACAAGACTGGAACCGGAGGCACTGGAGACCTGGCTGGGATCGGTAGTGCTAGGAGCCAGACTGGAACCGGAGGCACTGGAGACCAGGCTGGGATCGGTAGTGCTAGGAGCCAGACTGGAACTGGAGACAAGACTGGAACCGGAGGCACTGGAGACCTGGCTGGGATCGGTAGTGCTAGGAGCCAGACTGGAACCGGAGGCACTGGAGACCAGGCTGGGATCGGTAGTGCTAGGAGCCAGACTGGAACTGGAGACAAGACTGGAACCGGAGGCACTGGAGACCAGGCTGGGATCGGTAGTGCTAGGAGCCAGACTGGAACCGGAGGCACTGGAGACCAGGCTGGGATCGGTAGTGCTAGGAGCCAGACTGGAACTGGAGACAAGACTGGAACCGGAGGCACTGGAGACCTGGCTGGGATCGGTAATGCTAGGAGCCAGACTGGAACTGGAGACAAGACTGGAACCGGAGGCACTGGAGACCTGGCTGGGATCGGTAGTGCTAGGAGCCAGACTGGAACCGGAGGCACTGGAGACCAGGCTGGGATCGGTAGTGCTAGGAGCCAGACTGGAACTGGAGACAAGACTGGAACCGGAGGCACTGGAGACCTGGCTGGGATCGGTAGTGCTAGGAGCCAGACTGGAACCGGAGGCACTGGAGACCAGGCTGGGATCGGTAGTGCTAGGAGCCAGACTGGAACTGGAGACAAGACTGGAACCGGAGGCACTGGAGACCTGGCTGGGATCGGTAGTGCTAGGAGCCAGACTGGAACCGGAGGCACTGGAGACCAGGCTGGGATCGGTAGTGCTAGGAGCCAGACTGGAACTGGAGACAAGACTGGATCCGGAGGCACTGGAGACCTGGCTGGGATCGGTAGTGCTAGGAGCCAGACTGGAACCGGAGGCACTGGAGACCAGGCTGGGATCGGTAGTGCTAGGAGCCAGACTGGAACTGGAGACAAGACTGGAACCGGAGGCACTGGAGACCTGGCTGGGATCGGTAGTGCTAGGAGCCAGACTGGAACCGGAGGCACTGGAGACCAGGCTGGGATCGGTAGTGCTAGGAGCCAGACTGGAACTGGAGACAAGACTGGAACCGGAGGCACTGGAGACCTGGCTGGGATCGGTAGTGCTAGGAGCCAGACTGGTACCGGAGGCACTGGAGGCACTGGAGACCAGGCTGGGATCGGTAGTGCTAGGAGCCAGACTGGAACTGGAGACAAGACTGGAACCGGAGGCACTGGAGACCTGGCTGGGATCGGTAGTGCTAGGAGCCAGACTGGAACCGGAGGCACTGGAGACCAGGCTGGGATCGGTAGTGCTAGGAGCCAGACTGGAACAAGAGACAAGACTGGAACCGGAGGCACTGGAGACCTGGCTGGGATCGGTAGTGCTAGGAGCCAGACTGGAACTGGAGACAAGACTGGAACCGGAGGCACTGGAGACCTGGCTGGGATCGGTAGTGCTAGGAGCCAGACTGGAACCGGAGGCACTGGAGACCAGGCTGGGATCGGTAGTGCTAGGAGCCAGACTGGAACTGGAGACAAGACTGGATCCGGAGGCACTGGAGACCAGGCTGGGATCGGTAGTGCTAGGAGCCAGACTGGAACCGGAGGCACTGGAGACCAGGCTGGGATCGGTAGTGCTAGGAGCCAGACTGGAACTGGAGACAAGACTGGAACCGGAGGCACTGGAGACCTGGCTGGGATCGGTAGTGCTAGGAGCCAGACTGGAACCGGAGGCACTGGAGACCAGGCTGGGATCGGTAGTGCTAGGAGCCAGACTGGAACTGGAGACAAGACTGGAACCGGAGGCACTGGAGACCTGGCTGGGATCGGTAGTGCTAGGAGCCAGACTGGAACCGGAGGCACTGGAGACCAGGCTGGGATCGGTAGTGCTAGGAGCCAGACTGGAACTGGAGACAAGACTGGATCCGGAGGCACTGGAGACCTGGCTGGGATCGGTAGTGCTAGGAGCCAGACTGGAACCGGAGGCACTGGAGACCAGGCTGGGATCGGTAGTGCTAGGAGCCAGACTGGAACTGGAGACAAGACTGGAACCGGAGGCACTGGAGACCTGGCTGGGATCGGTAGTGCTAGGAGCCAGACTGGAACCGGAGGCACTGGAGACCAGGCTGGGATCGGTAGTGCTAGGAGCCAGACTGGAACTGGAGACAAGACTGGAACCGGAGGCACTGGAGACCTGGCTGGGATCGGTAGTGCTAGGAGCCAGACTGGTACCGGAGGCACTGGAGGCACTGGAGACCAGGCTGGGATCGGTAGTGCTAGGAGCCAGACTGGAACTGGAGACAAGACTGGAACCGGAGGCACTGGAGACCTGGCTGGGATCGGTAGTGCTAGGAGCCAGACTGGAACCGGAGGCACTGGAGACCAGGCTGGGATCGGTAGTGCTAGGAGCCAGACTGGAACAAGAGACAAGACTGGAACCGGAGGCACTGGAGACCTGGCTGGGATCGGTAGTGCTAGGAGCCAGACTGGAACTGGAGACAAGACTGGAACCGGAGGGACTGGAGACCTGGCTGGGATCGGTAGTGCTAGGAGCCAGACTGGAACCGGAGGCACTGGAGACCAGGCTGGGATCGGTAGTGCTAGGAGCCAGACTGGAACTGGAGACAAGACTGGATCCGGAGGCACTGGAGACCAGGCTGGGATCGGTAGTGCTAGGAGCCAGACTGGAACCGGAGGCACTGGAGACCAGGCTGGGATCGGTAGTGCTAGGAGCCAGACTGGAACTGGAGACAAGACTGGAACCGGAGACACTGGAGACCTGGCTGGGATCGGTAGTGCTAGGAGCCAGACTGGAACCGGAGGCACTGGAGACCAGGCTGGGATCGGTAGTGCTAGGAGCCAGACTGGAACTGGAGACAAGACTGGAACCGGAGGCACTGGAGACCTGACTGGGATCGGTAGTGCTAGGAGCCAGACTGGAACCGGAGGCACTGGAGACCAGGCTGGGATCGGTAGTGCTAGGAGCCAGACTGGAACTGGAGACAAGACTGGAACCGGAGGCACTGGAGACCTGGCTGGGATCGGTAGTGCTAGGAGCCAGACTGGAACCGGAGGCACTGGAGACCAGGCTGGGATCGGTAGTGCTAGGAGCCTGACTGGAACTTGAGACAAGACTGGAACCGGAGGCACTGGAGACCTGGCTGGGATCGGTAGTGCTAGGAGCCAGACTGGAACCGGAGGCACTGGAGACCAGGCTGGGATCGGTAGTGCTAGGAGCCAGACTGGAACTGGAGACAAGACTGGAACCGGAGGCACTGGAGACCTGGCTGGGATCGGTAGTGCTAGGAGCCAGACTGGAACCGGAGGCACTGGAGACCAGGCTGGGATCGGTAGTGCTAGGAGCCAGACTGGAACTGGAGACAAGACTGGAACCGGAGGCACTGGAGACCTGGCTGGGATCGGTAGTGCTAGGAGCCAGACTGGAACCGGAGGCACTGGAGACCAGGCTGGGATCGGTAGTGCTAGGAGCTAGACTGGAACTGGAGACAAGACTGGAACCGGAGGCACTGGAGACCTGGCTGGGATCGTTAGTGCTAGGAGCCAGACTGGAACCGGAGGCACTGGAGACCAGGCTGGGATCGGTAGTGCTAGGAGCCAGACTGGAACCGGAGGCACTGGAGACCAGGCTGGGATCGGTAGTGCTAGGAGCCAGACTGGAACCGGAGGCACTGGAGACCAGACTGGAACCGGAGGCACTGGAGACCTGGCTGGGATCGGTAGTGCTAGGAGCCAGACTGGAACCGGAGGCACTGGAGATCAGACTGGAACCGGAGGCACTGGAGACCAGACTGGAACCGAAGGCACTGGAGACCAGGCTGGGATCGGTAGTGCTAGGAGCCAGACTGGAACCGGAGGCACTGGAGACCAGACTGGAACCGGAGGCACTGGAGACCTGGCTGGGATCGGTAGTGCTAGGAGCCAGACTGGAACCAAAGGCACTGGAGACCAGACTGGAACCGGAGGCACTGGAGACCAGACTGGAACAGGAGGCACTGGAGACCAGACTGGAACCGGAGAGACTGGAGACCAGAATTGGTAGCACTGATAACCGGACTGGGGGGGGTACTTCAGACCTGATCACTGCTGTGCGTTTTCGCACAGGGGGCAATCAGGTCCTAACTGCGCATGCGTATGCACCACAATGAGCATGAGCGTCGGACACCAACAATGATGGTGCGAAAAATCCGATCGCACGGGTGTTCTCACAAGGTGATTGACAGGAAGCGGGCGGTTGTGGGTGGTAACTGAGCGTTTACAGGGAGTGTCCAGAAAAACACAGGTGTTCCCAAGCGTTTTCAGGGCGGTGTGTATTGTCAGCTCCGGCCCCGATCAGCCTGTTCTCATCGCACTGTAGGAGTAAGTCCTGGGCTACGCAGAGATCGCACAAAGTGGATTTTCGCAGCTCAGCGTACACATAGAATCGCGCACTTACGCGGTGAATATACACTCCTCCTATAGGCGGCGACTATCTGATCGCAGGACAGCACAATTAGCAGCCCAGCGATCAGATCTGAATTACCCCTGACACCAGTGAGTGTTAGAACACCGCTGCAGAGTCACAATAGTATCCGGGTGGTAGGTCAACAGGGTCTAGGGTGACAGTCAATATAATGACACCATATGGTTGGCATAATTAGGTCAACAGATATAAAAGGTCGACATGCAATAAGGTTGACATGTTCAAAAGGCTGACAAACGGTCGACACAAGTTGTTTTTTTGTTTTTACATGTTTTTCCAACTCCTTGATTTAATATCCACGTGGACTATGGCTGGGAAAAGTAAACTTTGGGTAAATATAATGAAACACAAAATGACGTCCCCTCCCCCCAAAAACCGTGCGTCAACCATTGTCATGTCAACCTTACCCACTACCATTTACCTGTTGACATTTCCTCCCTGTCGACCATGTGGGGTAGACGTAATGACTATCTACCTAGACAATGTAGATCTTATACCGCACCCAGACACAAGACTCTGGTAACCAGCAAGCCCTCCAGGAACGGCTTTTACAGGAGCTGCTGGTTGCCGATTGTCAGTTTGAGTCATGTGGTCGTTTGAATGTAAACTCCATTGGTGGTGCAGTAGTCAGCTGATGTTACTGAAGATGGTGGTGCCCAGCAGACAGCGGGAGCCGCATGGAAAGAGACGCTGGAGAAGTCTTCAGCATCACAATTCAGGAGCCGGTGGTGACCGGCGCTGGAGTAACAGGCATCGGCCGGAGGACAGCGGATCCTGGTAGACCCCAACAGGAGTCGCGAGAAGCACTGGAGCGGAAGTAGTGGTCTGAGGATCTCTCGCACTCTGTGACAGCATGTGTGCTGATGATGATGGCGGCTATCAAACCAAACGTATGGACAGGGGAAGTCCAGCCGCAGAGACGCCCACTTTGCCTATCGTTTTATGTGCCTGAGTCTTGCGTCCCCGAGTAACTTCCAGGACTGGGCAGTCAGAAGGAGCTGATCCCTCCAGTCTTACTTCAATCACAGAAACGGGGCCCCTTGTACTGGGACATCTACCTGAGACCAGTTACATACACTCTGCAGATGTTGTATACAAGCACGCTAGCCCGGGAACTATTCCATGCATCGGATATGCCCGACAGCACGCTCCAGCCTCTTACCAGCATCATTTCCAAGTGTTTCCTTCCAGCACTAGCCACAGGAAGGAGCCCATTGGGAATGGGAAATGTGTGTCAGTGAAGGATGATACATACAGTATGTTGCATAACTCTGCTGTTACCGGGGTCATGCTCTATCTTGCTGGGGTGTAATACTGCGCTGCACGAACCCTGTGATAACTAGGCCTATAGAGCCTGGCAACTTGCTGCAATCAGCACTTCTGCAAGGTACAAGCGGCTGCTTCCTATGTGCAGCCGCTCCTGGCATGTACACCTACCTGTGCCACACCCGCATCCCCCTACCTCCCTGTGCCACACCCGCATCCCTCTACCTCCCTGTGCCACACCCGCATCCCTCTACCTCTCCGTGCCACACCCGCATCCCTCTACCTCCCCGTGCCACACCCGCATCCCGCTACCTCCCCGTGCCACACCAGCGTCCCTCTACCTCCATGTGCCACACCAGCATCCCTCTCCCTCCCTGTGCCACACCCGCATCCCTCTACCTCCCCGTGCCACAGCAGCGTCCCTCTACCTCCGTGCCACAGCAGCGTCCCTCTACCTCCCCGTGCCACACCTGCATCCCTCTACCTCCCCGTGCCACACCCTCATCCCTCTACCTCCCCGTGCCACACCCGCATCCCTCTACCTCCCCGTGCCACACCCTCATCCCTCTACCTCCCTGTGCCACACCCGCATCCCTCTACCTCCCCGTGCCACACCAGCGTCCCTCTACCTCCCCGTGCCACACCCGCATCCCTCTACCTCCCCGTGCAACACCAGCGTCCCTCTACCTCCCCGTGCCACACCAGCGTCCCTCTACCTCCCTGTGCCACACCCGCATCCCTCTACCTCCCTGTGCCACACCAGCGTCCCTCTACCTCCCCGCGCCACACCCTCACCCCTCTACCTCCCTGTGCCACACCCGCGTCCCTCTACCTCCCTGTGCTACACCCGCGTCCCTCTACCTCCCCGTGCCACACCGTGCTATCCCGCTGGCCCACACCTACACTCTATATTACAATCTACACTCACACTGTACTCCAGCACATATACCTGCGACTTACACTCACACTGTACTCCGGCACATATACCTGCAATCTACACTCACACTGTACTTCAGCACATATACCAGCGACTTACACTCACACTGTACTCCAGCACATATACCTGCGACTTACACTCACACTGTACAACGGCACATATACCTGCGACTTACACTCACATTGTACTCCAGCACATATACCTGCGACTTACACTCACACTGTACTCAAGCATATATACCTGCAACTTACACTCACTCTGTACTCCAGCACATATACCTGCGACTTACACTCACACTGTACTCCGGCACATATACCTGCGACTTACACTAACACTGTACTCAAGCATATATACCTGCAACTTACACTCACGCTGTACTCCAGCACATATACCTGCGACTTACACTCACGCTGTACTCCAGCACATATACCTGCGACTTACACTCACACTGTACTCCGGCACATATACCTGCGACTTACACTCACACTGTACTCCGGCACATATACCTGCAATCTACACTCACGCTGTACTCCAGCACATATACCTGCGACTTACACTCACACTGTACTCCGGCACATATACCAGCGACTTACACTCACACTGTACTCCGGCACATATACCAGCGACTTACACTCACACTGTACTCCGGCACATATACCTGCAATCTACACTCACACTGTACTCCAGCAGATATACCTGCGACTTACACTCACACTGTACTCCGGCACATATACCTGCAATCTACACTCACACTGTATTCCAGCACATATACCTGCGACTTACACTCACACTGTACTCCGGCACATATACCTGCAATCTACACTCACACTGTACTCCAGTACATATACCTGTGACTTACACTCACACTGTACTCCGGCACATATACCTGCGACTTACACTCACATTGTACTCCAGCACATATACCTGCGACTTACACTCACACTGTACTCAAGCATATATACCTGCAACTTACACTCACGCTGTAATCCAGCACATATACCTGCGACATACACTCACACTGTGCTCAAGCATATATACCTGCAACTTACACTCACACTGTACTCCGGCACATATACCTGCGACTTACACTCACACTGTACTCCGGCACATATACCTGCGACTTACACTCACACTGTACTCCGGCACATATACCTGCGACTTACACTCACACTGTACTCCAGCACATATACCTGCGACTTACACTCACACTGTACTCAAGCATATATACCTGCAACTTACACTCACGCTGTACTCCAGCACATATACCTGCAACTTACACTCACACTGTACTCCGGCACATATACCTGCGACTTACACTAACACTGTACTCAAGCATATATACCTGCAACTTACACTCACGCTGTACTCCAGCACATATACCTGCGACTTACACTCACGCTGTACTCCAGCACATATACCTGCGACTTACACTCACACTGTACTCCGGCACATATACCTGCGACTTACACTCACACTGTACTCCGGCACATATACCTGCAATCTACACTCACGCTGTACTCCAGCACATATACCTGCGACTTACACTCACACTGTACTCCGGCACATATACCAGCGACTTACACTCACACTGTACTCCGGCACATATACCTGCGACTTACACTCACATTGTACTCCAACACATATACCTGCGACTTACACTCACACTGTACTCAAGCATATATACCTGCAACTTACACTCACTCTGTACTCCAGCACATATACCTGCGACTTACACTCACACTGTACTCCGGCACATATACCTGCGACTTACACTAACACTGTACTCAAGCATATATACCTGCAACTTACACTCACACTGTACTCCAGCACATATACCTGCGACTTACACTCACGCTGTACTCCAGCACATATACCTGCGACTTACACTCACACTGTACTCCGGCACATATACCTGCGACTTACACTCACACTGTACTCCGGCACATATACCTGCAATCTACACTCACGCTGTACTCCAGCACATATACCTGCGACTTACACTCACACTGTACTCCGGCACATATACCAGCGACTTACACTCACACTGTACTCCGGCACATATACCAGCGACTTACACTCACACTGTACTCCGGCACATATACCTGCAATCTACACTCACACTGTACTCCAGCACATATACCTGCGACTTACACTCACACTGTACAACGGCACATATACCTGCAATCTACACTCACACTGTACTCCAGCACATATACCTGTGACTTACACTCACACTGTACTCCAGCACATATACCTGCGACTTACACTCACACTGTACTCAAGCATATATACCTGCAACTTACACTCACGCTGTAATCCAGCACATATACCTGCGACTTACACTCACACTGTACTCCGGCACATATACCTGCGACTTACACTCACACTGTACTCAAGCATATATACCTGCAACTTACACTCACGCTGTAATCCAGCACATATACCTGCGACTTACACTTACACTGTACTCCGGCACATATACCTGCGACTTACACTCACACTGTACTCCGGCACATATACCTGCGACTTACACTCACACTGTACTCCGGCACATATACCTGCAATCTACACTCACGCTGTACTCCAGCACATATACCTGCGACTTACACTCACACTGTACTCCGGCACATATACCAGCGACTTACACTCACACTGTACTCCGGCACATATACCTGCGACTTACACTCACACTGTACTCCGGCACATATACCTGCAATCCACGCTCACACTGTACTGCGGCACATATACCTGCGACTTACACTCACACTGTACTCCGGCACATATACCTGCGACTTACACTCACACTGTACTCCAGCACATATACCTGCGACTTACACTCACACTGTACTCCGGCACATATACCGGCAATCTACACTCACACTGTATTCCAGCACATATACCTGCGACTTACACTCACACTGTACTCCGGCACATATACCTGCAATCTACACTCACACTGTACTCCAGCACATATACCTGCGACTTACACTCACACTGTACTCCGGCACATATACCTGCGACTTACACTCACATTGTACTCCAGCACATATACCTGCAACTTACACTCACGCTGTACTCCGGCACATATACCTGCGACTTACACTCATGCTGTACTCCGGCACATATACCTGCGACTTACACTCACACTGTACTCCGGCACATATACCTGCAACTTACACTCACACTGTACTCCGGCACATATACCTGCAACTTACACTCACGCTGTACTCCGGCACAGAAACATATATCAGAGATTTACATTCACGCTGTACTCCGGCAGATAAGAACCACTTGGCCCATCTAGTCTGCCCCTTTTTTTACCATATTTTTATCTCAATCCTTATTTGATCCTTATTTCTTTGTAAGGATATACACTGCTCAAAAAAAATAAAGGGAACAGTAAAATAACACATCCTAGATCTGAATGAATGAAACATTCTTATTAAATACTTTGTTCTTTACATAGTTGAATGTGCTGACAACAAAATCACACAAAAATTATCAATGGAAATCAACTTATTAACCCATGGAGGTCTGGATTTGGAGTCACACTAAAAATTAAAGTGGAAAAAATAAGAATTTACTCACCGGTAATTCTATTTCTCGTAGTCCGTAGTGGATGCTGGGAACTCCGTAAGGACCATGGGGAATAGTGGGCTCCGCAGGAGACTGGGCACTCTAAAAGAAAGATTAGGTACTATCTGGTGTGCACTGGCTCCTCCCTCTATGCCCCTCCTCCAGACCTCAGTTAGGGAAACTGTGCCCGGAAGAGCTGACACAATAAGGAAAGGATTTGGAATCCCGGGTAAGACTCATACCAGCCACACCAATCACACCGTACAACTCGTGATACTATACCCAGTTAACAGTATGAACAACAACTGAGCCTCACTAACAGATGGCTCAGAACAATAACCCTTTAGTTAGGCAATAACTATATACAAGTATTGCAGACAATCCGCACTTGGGATGGGCGCCCAGCATCTACTACGGACTACGAGAAATAGAATTACCGGTGAGTAAATTCTTATTTTCTCTGACGTCCTAGTGGATGCTGGGAACTCCGTAAGGACCATGGGGATTATACCAAAGCTCCCAAACGGGCGGGAGAGTGCGGATGACTCTGCAGCACCGAATGAGCAAACTCAAGGTCCTCCTCAGCCAGGGTATCAAACTTGTAGAATTTTGCAAATGTGTTTGAACCCGACCAAGTAGCAGCTCGGCAAAGCTGTAAAGCCGAGACCCCTCGGGCAGCCGCCCAAGAAGAGCCCACCTTCCTCGTGGAATGGGCTTTTACTGATTTAGGATGCGGCAGTCCAGCCGCAGAAAGTGCAAGTTGAATCGTGCTATAGATCCAGCGAGCAATAGTCTGCTTTAAAGCAGGAGCACCCAGCTTGTTGGGTGCATACAGGATAAATAGCGAGTCAGTTTTCCTGACTCTAGCCATCCTGGAAACATAGATTTTCAGGGCCCTGACTACGTCCAGCAACTTGGAATCCTCCAAGTCCCGAGTAGCTGCAGGCACCACAATAGGTTGGTTCAAATGAAACGCTGATACCACCTTAGGAAGAAATTGGGAACGAGTCCTCAATTCCGCCCTATCCATATGAAAAATCAGATAAGGGCTTTTACATGATAAAGCCGCCAATTCTGATACACGCCTGGCCGAAGCCAAGGCCAACAGCATGACCACTTTCCGCGTGAAATATTTTTACTCCACGGTTTTAAGTGGCTCAAACCAATGCGACTTTAGGAAATCCAACACCACGTTGAGATCCCAAGGTGCCACTGGAGGCACAAACGGGGGCTGAATATGCAGCACTCCTTTAACAAAAGTCTGAACTTCAGGCAGTGAAGCCAGTTCGTTTTGGAAGAAAATTGACAGAGCCAAAATCTGGACCTTAATGGAACCCAATTTGAGGCCCATAGTCACCCCTGACTGTAGGAAGTGCAGAAATCGACCCAGCTGAAATTCCTCCGTTGGGGCCTTCCAGGCCTCACACCAAGCAACATATTTCCGCCATATGCGGTGATAATGTTTTGTGGTCACATCCTTCCTAGCTTTAATCAGCGTAGGAATGACTTCCTCCGGAATGCCCTTTTCCTTTAGGATCCGGTGTTCAACCGCCATGCCGTCAAACGCAGCCGCGGTAAGTCTTGGAACAGACAGGGCCCCTGCAGTAGCTGGTCCTGTCTGAGCGGCAGAGGCCAAGGGTCCTCTGAGATCATTTCTTGAAGTTCTGGGTACCAAGCTCTTCTTGGCCAATCCGGAACAATGAGTATAGTTCTTACTCCTCTCCTTCTTATTATTCTCAGTACCTTGGGTATGAGAGGAAGAGGGGGGAACACATAAACCGACTGGTACACCCACGGTGTCACTAGAGCGTCCACAGCTATCGCCTGAGGGTCCCTTGACCTGGCGCAATATCTTTTTAGCTTTTTGTTGAGGCGGGACGCCATCATGTCCACCTGTGGCCGTTCCCAACGGTTCACAATCAGCTGGAAGACTTCTGGATGAAGTCCCCACTCTCCCGGGTGGAGGTCGTGCCTGCTGAGGAAATCTGCTTCCCAGTTGTCCACTCCCGGAATGAACACTGCTGACAGTGCTATCACGTGATTCTCCGCCATCAAAGAATCCTTGTGGCTTCTGCCATTGCCACCCTGCTTCTTACATGGGCGACCGCTGTGATGTTGTCTGACTGAATCAGAACCGGTTGGTTTTGAAGCAGGGGTTCTGCTTGACTCAGGGCGTTGTAAATGTCCCTTAGTTCCAGAATATTTAAGTGTAGGGAAGTTTCCTGACTTGACCATTGTCCTTGGAAGTTTCTTCCCTGGGTGACTGCCCCCCAACCTCGGAGGCTTGCATCCGTGGTCACCAGGACCCAGTCCTGTATGCCGAATCTGCGGCCTTCGAGCAGATGAGCACTCTGCAGCCACTACAGCAGAGACACCCAGGCCCTCGGGGACAGGGTGATTAACCGATGCATCTGGAGATGCGATCCGGACCACTTGTCCAACAGATCCCACTGGAAGATCCTTGCATGGAATCTGCCGAAGGGACTTGCTTCGTAAGAAGCTACCATCTTTCCCAGGACTCGCGTGCAGTGATGCACCAACACCTGCTTTGGTTTCAGGAGGACCCTGACCAGAGATGATAATTCCTGGGCCTTCTCCTCCGGGAGAAATATCTTCTTCTGTTCTGTGTCCAGAATCATGCCCAAGAACAGCAGACGCGTCGCAGGAATCAGCTGCGACTTTGGGATATTCAGAATCCAGCCGTGCTGATGCAGCACTTCCTGAGATAGTGCCACGCCGACTAACAACTGCTCTTTGGACCTCGCCTTTATAAGGAGTTCGTCCAAGTACGGAATAATCATGACTCCCTTCTTTCGGAGGAGCATCATCATTTCGGCCATTACCTTGGTAAATACCCACGGTGCCGTGGACAGACCAGACGGCAACGTCTGGAATTGGTAATGACAGTCCTGTACCACACCCTTGAGGTACTTTGAACTTGAACTTTTTTATATAAATGTTCAAGGATTTTAAATTTAGAATGGGTCTCACTGAACCGTCTGGTTTCGGTACCACAACATTGTGGAATAGTAACCCCGACCCTTTTGAAGGAGGGGTACCTTGATTATCACCTGCTGAAGATACAGCTTGTGAATTGCCGCCAGTACTACCTCCCTTTCTCTGAGGGCAGCAGGCAAGGCTGATTTGAGGTAACGGCGAGGGGGAGTCGCCTCGAACTCCAGCTTGTATCCCTGTGATACTACTTGCAGAACCTAGGGATCCATCTGTGAGCGAGCCCACTGGTCGCTGAAGTTCCGGAGACGCGCCCCCACCGCACCTGGCTCAGCCTGTGGAGCCCCAGCGTCATGCGGTGGACTTAAGAGGAAGCGGGGGAAGATTTTTGATCCTGGGAACTGGCTGTCTGGTGCAGCCTTTTTCCTTCTTCCCTTGCCTCTGGCAGAAAGGAAGCGCCTTTGACCCGCTTGCTTTTCTGAGGCCGAAAGGACTGTACCTGATAATACGGTGCTTTCTTAGGCTGTGAGGGAACCTGAGGTAAAAATTTTGACTTCCCAGCTGTTGCTGTGGATACGAGGTCCGAGAGACCATCCCCAAACAATTCCTCACCCTTATAAGGCAGAATCTCCATGTGCCTTTTAGAATCAGCATCACCTGTCCACTGCCGGGTCCATAATACCCTCCTGGCAGAAATGGACATTGCATTAATTCTAGATGCCAGCCGGCAAATATCCCTCTGTGCATACCTCATATATAAGACGACGTCTTTAATATGCTCTATGGTTAGCAAAATAGTATCCCTGTCGAGGGTAACACTATTATCTGACAGGGTATCAGACCACGCTGCAGCAGCACTACACCTCCATGCTGAGGCAATTGCAGGTCTCAGTATAGTACCTGAGTGTGTATATACAGACTTCAGGATTTCCTCCTGCTATCAGCAGGCTCCTTCAAGGTGGCCGTATCCTGAGACGGCAGTGCCACCTTTTTTGACAAACGTGTCAGCGCCTTATCCACCCTAGGGGATATCTCCCAACGTGACCTATCCTCTGACGGGAAAGGGTACGCCATCAGTAACTTTTTAGAAATTACCAGTTTCTTATCGGGGGAAACCCACGCTTCTTCACACACTTCATTCAATTCATCTGATGGAGGAACAAAACACTGGCTGCTTTTTCTCCCCAAACATAAAACCCCTTTTTAGTGGTACTTGGGTTAATGTCAGAAATGTGTAACACATTTTTCATTGCCGAAATCATGCAACGGATGCCCCTAGTGGATTGTGTATATGTCTCAACCTCGTCGACACTGGAGTCAGACTCCGTGTCGACATCTGTGTCTGCCATCTGAGGTAGCGGCCGTTTTGAGCCCCTGATGGCCTTTGAGACGCCTGGGCAGGCGCGGGCTGAGAAGCCGGCTGTCCCATGGCTGTTACGTCATCCAGCCTTTTATGTAATGAGTTGACACTGTCGGTTAATACCTTCCACATATCCACCCACTCTGGTGTCGGCCCCGCAGGGGGTGACATCACATTTATCGGCACCTGCTCAACCTCCACATAAGCCTCCTCATCAAACAAGTCGACACAGCCGTACCGACACACCGCACACACACAGGGAATGCTCTGACTGAGGACAGGACCCCACAAAGTCCTTTGGGGAAACAGAGAGAGAGTATGCCAGCACACACCACAGCGCTATTTAATCAGGGATTTACACTAATAGAAAGTGATTTATCCCTATAGCTGCTTTTTATATACAGTTTGCGCCTAAATTTAGTGCCCCCCCCCCCCTCTCTTTTTAACCCTTTGAGCCTGGAAACTGCAGGGGAGAGCCTGGGGAGCTGTCTTCCAGCTGCACTATGAAGAGAAAATGGCGCCAGTGTGCTGAGGGAGATAGCCCCGTCCCTTTTTCGGCGGACTTCTCCCGCTCTTATAATTGTATTATGGCAGGGGATTTTTACACATATATAGCTTATTAGGCTATATTATGAGTTGTTTGCCAAAGTTAAGGTACTCTAATTGCAGCCCAGCCCCCCCCCCCCCCCCCCCCCCCAGCACCCATCAGTGACCGGAGTATGTGGTGTGCATAGGGAGCAATGGCGCACAGCTGCAGTGCTGTGCGCTACCTTAATGAAGACCGAAGTCTTCAGCCGCCGATTTCCAGGACGTTCTTCTTGCTTCTGGCTCTGTAAGGGGGACGGCGGCGCGGCTCCTGGACCAGACGACCGAGGCTGGGCCTGTGTTCGATCCCTCTGGAGCTAATGGTGTCCAGTAGCCTAATAAGCCCAAGCTAGCTGCAAGCAGGTAGGTTCGCTTCTTCTCCCCTTAGTCCCTCGTAGCAGTGAGTCTGTTGCCAGCAGATCTCACTGAAAATAAAAAACCTAACAAATACTTTCTTTTCTAGGAGCTCAGGAGAGCCCCTAGTGTGCAACCAGCTCGGGCCGGGCACAGATTCTAACTGAGGACTGGAGGAGGGGCATAGAGGGAGGAGCCAGTGCACACCAGATAGTACCTAATCTTTCTTTTAGAGTGCCCAGTCTCCTGCGGAGCCCGCTATTCCCCATGGTCCTTACGGAGTTCCCAGCATCCACTAGGACGTCAGAGAAACATACTACAGGCTGATCGAACTCTTTGATGTAATGTCCTTAAAACAAGTAAAAATGAGGCTCAGTAGTGTGTGTGGCCTCCACGTGCCTGTATGACCTCCCTACAACGCCTGGGCATGCTCCTGATGAGGTGGCAGATGGTCTCCTGAGGGATCTCCTCCCAGACCTGGACTAAAGCATCCGCAAACTCCTGGACAGTCTGTGGTGCAACGTGGCGTTGGTTGATGGAGCGAGACATGATGTCCCAGATGTGCTCAATTGGATTCAGGTCTGGGGAACGGGCAGGCCAGTCCATTACATCAATGCCTTCGTCTTGCAGGAACTGTGGACACACTCCAGCCACATGAGGTCTAGCATTGTCTTGCAATAGGAGGAACCCAGGGCCAACCGCACCAGCATATGGTCTCACAAGGGGTCTGAGGATCTCATCTTGGTACCTAATGGCAGTCAGGCTACCTCTGGGGAGCACATGGAGGGCTGTGCGGCCCCCCAAAGAAATGCCACCCCACACCATTACTGACACACTGCCAAACCGGTCATGCTGGAGGATGTTGCAGGCAGCAGAACGTTCTCCTTGGCGTCTCCAGACTCTGTCACATGTGCTCAGTGAGAACCTGCTTTCATCTGTGAAGAGCACAGGGCGCCAGTGGCCAATTTGCCAATCTTGGTGTTCCCTGGCAAATGCCAAACGTCCTGCACGGTGTTGGGCTGTAAGCACAACCCCCACCTTTGGACGTCAGGCCCTCATACCACCCTCATGGAGTCTGTTTCTGATCGTTTGAGTAGACACATGCACATTTGTGGCTTGCTGGAGGTCATTTTGCAGGGATCTGGCAGTGCTCCTCCTGTTCCTCCTTGCACAAAAGCGGAGGTAGCGGTCCTGCTACTGGGTTGTTGCCCTCCTACGGCCTCCTCCACGTCTCCTGATGTACTGGCCTGTCTCCTGGTAGCGCCTCCATGCTCTGGACACTACGCTGACAGACACAGCAAACCTTCTTGCCACAGCTCGCATTGATGTGCCATCCTGGATGAGCTGCACTACCTGAGCCACTTGTGTGGGTTGTAGACTCCGTCTCATGCTACCACTAGAGTGAAAGCACCGCCAGCTTTCAAAAGTGACCAAAACATCAGCCAGAAAGCATAGGAGCTGAGAAGTGGTCTATGTGGTCACCACCTGCATTGGGGGTGTCTTGCTAATTGGCTATAATTTCCACCTGTTGTCTATTCCATTTGCACAACATAATGTGAAATTGATTGTCAATCAGTGTTGCTTCCTAAGTGGACAGTTTGATTTCACAGAAGTGTGATTGACTTGGAGTTACATTGTGTTGCTTAAGTGTTCCCTTTATTTTTTTGAGCAGTGTACTTGTGTCTATCCCATGCATGTTTACATTGCTCCATTGTCTTAGCCTCTACCACCTCTGATGGGAGTCTATTCCACTTGTCCACTACTATATTTATGCTTTATGGCACCTGAAATAGTGACTCCTAGATCCCTTTCCTCCTCAGTAGTTCCCAGTATAGCGCCATTAATACTATATTTACCCTTTATGTCATCTGAGATAGTGACTCCTAGATCCCTTTCCTCCTCAGTAGTTCCCAGTATAGTGCCATTAATACTATATTTATCCTTTATGTCACCTGAAATAGTGACTCCTAGATCCCTTTCCTCCTCAGTAGTTCCCAGTATAGTGCCATTATATCATGACTAAGGTTTTTGTGAACCCGGTGCTAGCGAAGTCTGCGCGGGCGACTGGAGGACTACACGAATACCACCACTGACCTGGTTTTGGAAGTGTTGTGGACTCGGGGTCTCTTCCGGTGACTGGGAAGAGGAACCGCGGCAGAGATGGCCGAATCCAGGTTCTCCTCATGCAGGATGAGGTCGGCAGACAGGAAGCACGTGTGGGCGCTGAAGGTCTCCTGAAAGACAGAACTGGAAAGGCGCTGATGAATCAGTGAAGAATAACAGGTACAACTGTGCTAAAGGGCACGGGGTGCTTGGGGACACTGAGGTGCTTGGAGACACTGAGGTGCTTGGAGACACTGAGGTGCTTGGAGACACTGAGGTGCTTGGAGACACTGAGGTGCTTGGAGACACTGAGGTACTTGGAGACACTGAGGTACTTGGAGACACTGAGGTACTTGGAGACACTGAGGTGCGTAGAGGCACTGAGGTGCGTAGAGGCACTGAGGTGCGTAGAGGCACTGAGGTGCGTAGAGACACTGAGGTGCGTAGAGACACTGGGGTGCGTAGAGACACTGGAGTGCGTAGAGACACTGGGGTGCTGAGGCACGGAGGCACGGAGGTGCTGGAAGCACGGAGGTGCTGAGGCACGGAGGCACGGAGGTGCTGAGGCACGGAGATGCTGAGTCACGGAGATGCTGGAAGCACGGAGGCACGGAGGTGCTGGAAGCACGGAGGTACTGAGGCACGGAGGTGCTGAGGCACGGAGATGCGGAGTCACGGAGGTGCTGGAAGCACGGAGGCACGGAGGTGCTGGAAGCACGGAGGTACTGAGGCACGGAGGTGCTGAGGCACGGAGATGCGGAGTCACGGAGGTGCTGGAAGCACGGAGGCACGGAGGTGCTGGAAGCACGGAGGTACTGAGGCACGGAGGCACGGAGGTCCTGAGGCACGGAGGTACTGAGGTGCTGAGGCACGGAGATGCTGAGTCACGGAGGTGCTGGAAGCACGGAGGCACGGAGGTGCTGGAAGCACGGAGGTACTGAGGCACGGAGGTCCTGAGGCACGGAGGTACTGAGGTGCTGAGGCACGGAGATGCTGAGTCACGGAGGTGCTGGAAGCACGGAAGTACTGAGCTCTGGAGATCCCAACTACAACAGTAGTAAAACTGAAACACGACAGCTGTGGTTTTCAGTGGAGAACATGGAATTCAGTACTGTGCCTTTAAGACGAAACATTGCAGCTGTGCCTTTACATTGAGACTCAGGGAAATGGTGAAATCAAATGGCAACACACAAGTAACCATACAGGAACAAGGGAACAGAGTTTCCACAGGAACTTAGGTACAATGGTTACCTTAAGGGAGCTCAGCATAAAGACTCTCACAAGGCTGTATGTGACACGAGGAAATGGCCCAGATTCCAACTCAGCCTCCTGATTTATACTTCCTGGTCCTTGATGATTGGTGGGCAGGATTAGGTGATGTCACTGTCATGTGACTACTCTAGCCAAGGCTGTGATGTAGAATGAGGCCTAGCAGGCCAAGAGAACACTGAAGCCTGGACTTCTGCAAAACACAGGATGCTTGCTTTTAGATTACTGAATTCAGCCTCACACAGGAGATCACCACAGGTGGAGCTGATTACCTCTCGGGCAGAGAACTCAGGAAACTCAGTGCTGACAAGCTGTTTAACTCCGTGAGTGAAAAGACACAGGATCCAGGACAGAAAGCAGGGGTAAGTCACCAAATATGAGAATTATAGTCAAGATTGTGACAGTATCCCCCTCTTCGAGGGTGGACTCCGGACACCCATCTAATCTTAGGGGAACTTGAGAAATTCATACAGAAGAATTTAGGACCTTCGTTGATGCCTCTTCTTCTTATGGGAACGTTTGGTTTTGACCAAGGACCGCGGGATCTCCTGTAAAGAAAAACCTTCCTTAGAAAACATGGGGGCTCCCAAGAAAGGAGTAGCATCATGGACTGGATCAAATTCAGAGTCTGAGTCCAAGTCTAATGGAAGATATGAATCTCCCATAGATACACAGTTTGCAGATGAAAATGAGGTGCACTGGAGATTTAAATTCTCTGGGCTAGGAGAGACTCCAACATGAGCAATTTTAATGGTCGGATTCTTACTGAAGGAGATTCTTAGATTATCCCTGGGAGGACAGCACAAACTTCCTTCTGCATTCCCTTTAGAGCCTGATTTCTTTACCGAGTCAGATTCCATAGGTTTAGGACCAAATTCTTTAACCACAGCATTACTAAAATTCTGTAAGTCATGGAACACAGGATCATTACTCTCAAAAAGCATGTTGGCCCACTCCAAAGCTCTTCCTCTGAATGCCAGGAACAGATATCGAGTAACGTTGGAAGGAGTTACTGCACCTGAAGGATCAGACTCCATCAGAGACAGAAATTGTTCAACCAAAGCGGCATATTGCAGTAAATCTCCATCGAAGTAAATAGGTGGTAAACCATCAGACGAAAGCTTAGAGGCTGAAACTGGAGAAATCTTTGACTGGACGAGTAGGACTGGATTGGATCCGGGGATGCTTGAATTGGCTTGAACCAAAGGAGACTGACCAGGCTGGTCCTGGAGTAACACTGGACCGGCTGGAACCGGAACGAACTGACCAGGCGGAGCCTGGAGTATTGCTGGACCGGCTGGAACCGGAACAGACTGGCCAAGCTGGGCCTGGAGTATTGCTGGACCGGCTGGAACCGGGACGGACTGACCAGGCTGGGCCTGGAGTATTGCTGGACCGGCTGGAACCGGGACGGACTGAGTCCTTTCTTCACGGGGCTGAACCAAGGCAGGAGCCCCCACTTCACGGGGCTGGGCTGAGGCAAGAGCCCCCACTTCACGGGGCTGGGCTGAGGCAAGAGCCCCCACTTCACGGGGCTGGGCTGAGGCAAGAGCCCCCACTTCACGGGGCTGGGCTGAGGCAAGAGCCCCCACTTCACGGGGCTGGGCTGCGCTCTGAAGGCTCTCTGGCTGGGCAGCGCTCTGAAGGCTCTCTGGCTGGGCAACGCTCTGAAGGCTCTCTGGCTGGGCAGCGCTCTGAAGGCTCTCTGGCTGGGCAGCGCTCTGAAGGCTCTCTGGCTGGGCAGCGCTCTGAAGGCTCTCTGGCTGGGCAGCGCTCTGAAGGCTCTCTGGCTGGGCAGCACTCTGTAGACCCTCTGGCTGGGCAGCACTCTGTAGACCCTCTGGCTGGGCAGCACTCTGTAGACCCTCGGATCCCCTTCCTGGGGCTGTACCCTCGGAACCCCCTCCTGGGGCTGGACCCTCTGAAGAACCCCCTCCTGGGGCTGTGCCCTCTGAAGAACCCCCTCCTGGGGCTGGACGCTCTGAACCCCTCACTGGGGCTGGACGCTCTGAACCCCTCACTGGGGCTGGACGCTCTGAACCCCTCACTGGGGCTGGACGCTCTGAAGAACCCCTTCTTGGGGCTGGACACTCTGAAGAACCCCTTCTTGGGGCTGGACACTCTGAAGACGCCCCCCCTGGGGCTGAAGACACGGACGCCCCCCCTGGGGCTGGACACTCTGAAGACGCCCCTCCTGGGGCTAGACACTTTGAAGACGCCCCTCCTGGGGCTGGACACTTTGAAGACGCCCCTCCTGGGGCTAGACACTCTGAAGACGCCCCTCCTGGGGCTGGACACTCTGAAGACGCCCCTCCTGGGGCTGGACACTCTGAAGACGCCCCTCCTGGGGCTGGACACTCTGAAGACGCCCCTCCTGGGGCTGGACACTCTGAAGACGCCCCTCCTGGGGCTGGACACTCTGAAGACGCCCCTCCTGGGGCTGGACACTCTGAAGACGCCCCTCCTGGGGCTGGACACTCTGAAGACGCCCCTCCTGGGGCTGGACACTCTGAAGACGCCCCTCCTGGGGCTGGACACTCTGAAGACGCCCCTCCTGGGGCTGGACACTCTGAAGACGCCCCTCCTGGGGCTGGACACTCTGAAGACGCCCCTCCTGGGGCTGGACACTCTGAAGACGCCCCTCCTGGGGCTGGACACTCTGAAGACGCCCCTCCTGGGGCTGGACACTCTGAAGACGCCCCTCCTGGGGCTGGACACTCTGAAGACGCCCCTCCTGGGGCTGGACACTCTGAAGACGCCCCTCCTGGGGCTGAAGACACGGACGCCCCCCCTGGGGCTGGACACTCTGACTCCTCTGTGACTCTAAATGGCTTGAATATTCTTCTCTGGACACCCAACTTGGGATAAGGTCTTTTAATCACCGGACCCCAGTCATAAATTTGAGTCTCTTTCCGAGTAGCCATCTTGATACCCCCGTCAGCAGTAGCAGGATCGGCTACTGTGGATGACTTGTAGACATGAGCACTGTGATACTGCGATTTGTCACCATTCCCTGGCTTGCGAAGAATGCAGTCTTTAACAAAATGACCGGAATTTCCACAGTAAAGACAGAGGTGTAGCTCCCTACGCCGCTGACGTTCAGCTTCAGAGAGCTTGGGCCGTGGATAGCTCTGATGAACAACTTTTCCTTGCACAGAGGAAGAGACTCTATTAACTGGTTGGGACAAAACAGGATCAACAACGTTGGTAGTATTCCTGAGGAGATCAGGCATTACAGAGAGAATACTAGGCAAAAGTTCTTGTAACTGTAATAACATCTGGTAGAATATCTGCAGTTGGTCAGGAGTCTTAGAGCAGAAGGTCAGAGAATCTCTGGAGAAAGAATTCCGCTGCAGACACTGTGCCAATTGATGCTGAGTCGACTCCAGACCTTCCAAGCGTCCTGCAATATTGCTTAGGAGGTCCTGCGTCAGACAAACACTTTCGGCCGGGTCCATGGGGCCATTTCCTACTATCATGACTAAGGTTTTTGTGAACCCGGTGCTAGCGAAGTCTGCGCGGGCGACTGGAGGACTACACGAATACCACCACTGACCTGGTTTTGGAAGTGTTGTGGACTCGGGGTCTCTTCCGGTGACTGGGAAGAGGAACCGCGGCAGAGATGGCCGAATCCAGGTTCTCCTCATGCAGGATGAGGTCGGCAGACAGGAAGCACGTGTGGGCGCTGAAGGTCTCCTGAAAGACAGAACTGGAAAGGCGCTGATGAATCAGTGAAGAATAACAGGTACAACTGTGCTAAAGGGCACGGGGTGCTTGGGGACACTGAGGTGCTTGGAGACACTGAGGTGCTTGGAGACACTGAGGTGCTTGGAGACACTGAGGTGCTTGGAGACACTGAGGTGCTTGGAGACACTGAGGTGCTTGGAGACACTGAGGTACTTGGAGACACTGAGGTACTTGGAGACACTGAGGTACTTGGAGACACTGAGGTGCGTAGAGGCACTGAGGTGCGTAGAGGCACTGAGGTGCGTAGAGGCACTGAGGTGCGTAGAGACACTGAGGTGCGTAGAGACACTGGGGTGCGTAGAGACACGAGTGCGTAGAGACACTGGGGTGCTGAGGCACGGAGGCACGGAGGTGCTGGAAGCACGGAGGTACTGAGGCACGGAGGTGCTGAGGCACGGAGGCACGGAGGTGCTGAGGCACGGAGATGCTGAGTCACGGAGATGCTGGAAGCACGGAGGCACGGAGGTGCTGGAAGCACGGAGGTACTGAGGCACGGAGGTGCTGAGGCACGGAGATGCGGAGTCACGGAGGTGCTGGAAGCACGGAGGCACGGAGGTGCTGGAAGCACGGAGGTACTGAGGCACGGAGGTGCTGAGGCACGGAGATGCGGAGTCACGGAGGTGCTGGAAGCACGGAGGCACGGAGGTGCTGGAAGCACGGAGGTACTGAGGCACGGAGGCACGGAGGTCCTGAGGCACGGAGGTACTGAGGTGCTGAGGCACGGAGATGCTGAGTCACGGAGGTGCTGGAAGCACGGAGGCACGGAGGTGCTGGAAGCACGGAGGTACTGAGGCACGGAGGTCCTGAGGCACGGAGGTACTGAGGTGCTGAGGCACGGAGATGCTGAGTCACGGAGGTGCTGGAAGCACGGAAGTACTGAGCTCTGGAGATCCCAACTACAACAGTAGTAAAACTGAAACACGACAGCTGTGGTTTTCAGTGGAGAACATGGAATTCAGTACTGTGCCTTTAAGACGAAACATTGCAGCTGTGCCTTTACATTGAGACTCAGGGAAATGGTGAAATCAAATGGCAACACACAAGTAACCATACAGGAACAAGGGAACAGAGTTTCCACAGGAACTTAGGTACAATGGTTACCTTAAGGGAGCTCAGCATAAAGACTCTCACAAGGCTGTATGTGACACGAGGAAATGGCCCAGATTCCAACTCAGCCTCCTGATTTATACTTCCTGGTCCTTGATGATTGGTGGGCAGGATTAGGTGATGTCACTGTCATGTGACTACTCTAGCCAAGGCTGTGATGTAGAATGAGGCCTAGCAGGCCAAGAGAACACTGAAGCCTGGACTTCTGCAAAACACAGGATGCTTGCTTTTAGATTACTGAATTCAGCCTCACACAGGAGATCACCACAGGTGGAGCTGATTACCTCTCGGGCAGAGAACTCAGGAAACTCAGTGCTGACAAGCTGTTTAACTCCGTGAGTGAAAAGACACAGGATCCAGGACAGAAAGCAGGGGTAAGTCACCAAATATGAGAATTATAGTCAAGATTGTGACACATTAATACTATATTTATCCTTTGTCACCTGAAATAGTGACTCTTAGATCCCTTTCCTCCTCAGTAGTTTCCAGTATAGTGCCATTATACTATATTTATCCTTTATGTCACCTGAAATAGTGACTCCTAGATCCCTTTCCTCCTCAGTAGTATCCAGTATAGTGCCATTAATACTATATTTACCCTTTATGTCATCTGAGATAGTGACTCCTAGATCCCTTTCCTCCTCAGTAGCTCCCAGTATAGTGCCATTAATACTATATTTATCCTTTATGTCACCTGAGATAGTGACTCCTAGATCCCTTTCCTCCTCAGTAGTATCCAGTATAGTGCCATTAATACTATATTTATCCTTTATGTCACCTGAGATAGTGACTCCTAGATCCCTTTCCTCCTCAGTAGTATCCAGTATAGTGCCATTAATACTATATTTATCCTTTATGTCACCTGAAATAGTGACTCCTAGATCCCTTTCCTCCTCAGTAGTATCCAGTATAGTGCCATTAATACTATATTTATCCTTTATGTCACCTGAAATAGTGACTCCTAGATCCCTTTCCTCCTCAGTAGTTTCCAGTATAGTGCCATTAATACTATATTTATCCTTTATGTCACCTGAAATAGTGACTCCTAGATCCCTTTCCTCCTCAGTAGTTCCAGTATGTCACACCCCGCGGGCAGCGGCGGCCGCGCTTACCGCTGCGGGTGTCCTGGATGGCCTGGCGTCTCTCCCCTCCGGTGGCCTCGGGGGTCCGGCGTCGGGTCGGCGGGTCTCTCCGGCGGCTCCCGGAGCGAGGGCGCCGCCATGCTGCTTTAGATTAGGTAGGCGGAGCGGGGCTGACGTCATCTGCCCGCTCCGCCAATCAGACCAAGGCGGGAGGTTCAAAGCCAGACGCCGAGCAGGGAGCCGGCGCCTGTGTATCATCGTTCTGCTTGTCTGAAGCAGTGATTTCCAGAGCTCCCTTGTTCCTATTTTCCGCTGTGTCTCCAGTGTCTCCAGTGTCTCCAGTGTCTCCAGTGTCCCAGTGTCTCCAGTGTCTCCAGTGTCCCAGTGTCTCCAGTGTCCCAGTGTCTCCAGTGTCTTCACGCACCTCCGTGCCTCCAAGCGCCCGAGCGCCATCACGCACCTCCGTGCCTCCAAGCGCCCGAGCGCCATCACGCACCTCCGTGCCTCCAAGCGCCCGAGCGCCATCACGCACCTCCGTGCCTCCAAGAGCCCGAGCGCCATCACGCACTTCCGTGCCTCCAAGCGCCCGAGCGCCATCACGCACCTCCGTGCCTCCAAGCGCCCGAGCGCCATCACGCACCTCCGTGCCTCCAAGCGCCCGAGCGCCATCACGCACTTCCGTGCCTCCAAGCGCCCGAGCGCTATCACGCACCTCCGTGCCACCAAGGCGCCTGAGCGCCATCAGCACCTCAGTACCTCGGCACCTCAGTGCCTCTGTTCCTCAGCACTCCGGTGCCTCAGCACCATAGAACCTCAGCACCTCGGAGCCTCTGCACCTTAGTATCACAGAACTCCAACACCTCAGTACCTCGGTGTCTCAGCACCTCAGTGCCTTCAGCACCTCAATAATACCAGCATCTCTGTACCTCAGCACTCAGCACTTTCACTAGTCTTGTTTTTCAGGAGACCTTCATCATTCCTCCGTGCTTCCTGCTTACCGTCTTCATCCTGTATGAAGAAGACCTACATCCGGCCATCTCTATTGCGACCCAGTAGCGGTTCCTCTTCCCTGTCACCGGAAGAAGCCCCGAGTCCACAACACCCTTCGACCAGGTCAGTGATAGTATACACAGGCCACATGGACCCGGGGAATCGGAACCCAGAAGCAAGTGCCATCCAGGATCTGGTTTCCCGTGTACAGAGTCAGGAAGCGGCGCAAAACCAGGTGATGCGGTATCTCCAAGAGCTATCCGGCAGGTTGGATCAAATTCAGGTTTCCCTGGCTTCAGTAGTTCCAGTTCCAGCTCCAGTACCCACTCCGGCAGTCGTTCCTGTTAATGCTCACGCAGTGTCCGGTACCAGGTCACGCCTTCAGCTTCCCACTCCCTCTCGCTACAACGGCAACCCGAAGAATTGCCGTGGTTTTCTTAACCAGTGCGAGGTGCAGTTTGAACTCCTCGCACACAATTTTCCCACGGATCGATCCAAAGTAGCATACATTATTTCCTTGCTTGAGGGTTCAGCGTTGGAATGGGTGTCTCCTTTATGGGAGCGATCTGATCCTTTGGTTTCCAACTACACTAATTTCATCTCATCTTTCCGCCGGATCTTTGATGAGCCTGGCAGAACGGCCGCTGCCTCTTCAGATCTTCTTAGAGTTCGACAAGGCTCTCGTTCAGTGGGTCAGTATGTGATTCATTTTCAGACCATAGCTTCCGAATTGCGCTGGGATAATGATGCCTTACGGGCCGCTTTCTGGAACGGGCTGTCCGACCGTCTTAAAGACGAATTGATTACAAGAGATTTGCCAGATTCCTTGGAACAGTTGATCTCGCTCTGTGTGAAAGTGGATCTCCGCATGCAGGAACGAGTTGGCGAACGTTCTCGGTCTGATCGGTGCAGATTCCGGGCTCCTCCGTCTAAACCATCGGTTACGACAGCTCCAGACGAACCCATGCAAATTAATCGGTCTCGACTGTCTCCAGAGGAGCGACAGCGTCGGCGTGAGAACAAACTTTGCCTCTACTGTGGAGCCGCGGATCACTTCCTCAAGTCTTGCAAAGCTCGCCCGGGAAACGGGCAATCCTAGCCTGTTCCGGGGAAGTCAAGCTGGGTGTGGTTTCTCAATCTTCTCCAGAAGTGGACTGTTTACTCTCAGTATCTTTGTCTACTAAAACAAAAGTCAAGACCGTTATGGCTCTTTTGGATTCAGGTGCTGCAGGGAATTTTATTTCTCTTTCCTGCGCCCAGAGTTTGGGTTTGAAATTGCAGTTGGTCGAACGACCTATTACTATTACAGCCATTAACGGGGTTCAAATTCCTAACGCCTTGATTACGAGTCAGTCTGAGTCAATTCAGCTACAAGTGGGAGCTTTACATCATGAACAACTGAAGTTTCTAGTTATTCAGGAAATGTCTCACGATCTCGTTTTGGGTTTTCCCTGGCTCAGGCTACACAACCCTCATGTCGACTGGGGGTCGACACAAATAATTTCTTGGAGTCCTTTCTGCCGATTGAATTGTCTTACTCCTGTCGTTCCACTCCGTGCGTCGGCCAAGTTGGACGTGGAGTTAGTTCCTGAGGCTTATCGAGAGTTTTTGGATGTCTTCTCGGAACAGGCGGCTGATAAATTACCTCCGCATAGGGCTTGGGACTGTCCCATTGAGCTCATTCCTGGGAAAATACCGCCTCGAGGTCGCACTTATCCTTTGTCGGTTCCAGAGACACAAGCTATGTCTGAGTACATTAAGTCGAATTTGCAGAAGGGCTTCATCCGTCCCTCCACTTCTCCAGCGGGAGCTGGCTTCTTCTTTGTAAAAAAAAAAGATGGAGGGCTGAGACCATGCATCGACTATCGTGGTTTAAATGAAGTCACCATTAAAAACAAGTATCCTCTGCCGCTCATCACAGAGCTTTTTGATAGAGTGCGTGGAGCTCGAGTATTTACTAAGCTTGACTTAAGAGGAGCATACAACTTGATACGTATTCGTCAAGGAGATGAGTGGAAGACGGCCTTCAATACGAGAGATGGGCATTATGAGTACCTGGTAATGCCATTTGGCCTCAGCAACGCCCCCGCTGTCTTTCAAGGATTCATTAATGAAGTCTTTCGGGATATGTTGTATCTGAATGTAGTAGTCTATTTGGATGACATTTTGATTTTTTCTAAGAATCTTTCTGAGCACCGACTACAAGTTAAGGAAGTACTCCTTCGGTTGCGCAAGAATCATCTTTATGGCAAGATCTCCAAGTGCACCTTTGAGGTTCCTTCTATTTCATTTTTGGGCTACATTATTTCTGGAACTGAATTGCGTATGGATCCGGAGAAACTTTCGGCCATCCGGGATTGGACTCAACCTCTTTCCTTAAAAGCAGTGCAACGATTTCTAGGATTCGCAAATTATTATCGGAAATTTATAAGAGGTTTCTCTACCATCGTGGCACCTATTACGGCTCTGACTAAAAAAGGGGCTGACCCAAGCAATTGGCCTTCTGAAGCAATAGCAGCGTTCAAACAGTTGAAGACCGCCTTTATATCTGCTCCCGTACTTCAGCAGCCAGATTTCCTAAAACCATTCTTTTTGGAGGTTGATGCTTCCACGGTAGGCATAGGTGCTGTACTCTCGCAATACGCCTCAGATGGGAAGTTGCATCCGTGTGGGTTTCATTCTCGCAAGTTCTCCCCTGCTGAACTAAATTACACCATCGGAGACAAAGAGCTACTGGCAATTAAATCTGCGTTGGAAGAATGGAGGTATCTTCTGGAGGGTGCTAAACACTTAATCACAATTTTTACGGACCACAAGAATTTACTGTATCTAAAGACGGCCCAATGTTTGAACCCCCGTCAGGCGAGATGGGCGCTCTTCTTTACCAGATTTTCCTTTATCATCAAGTATCGGGCTGGAATTCTAAATACCAAGGCGGATGCCCTATCCCGTTCAGTGATGGCTTCCGATGAGGAGAATACTATGGGGAAGGCATTAATCCTCAGTCCCATCTCTATTTCTGCAGCTCCCACTAGGTTGGGCCCTCCTCCGGGAAGAATGTCGGTACCAGTTAAATTTCGACCGAGACTGTTGCAGTGGGCACACACTTCTAAGTTTTCTGGTCATCCGGGAATTCAGAAAATGTGGGAATTTCTGCGAAGATCATACTGGTGGGACACTATGAAAAAAGATGTTCAAGAGTATGTCAATTCGTGTCCTCAATGTGCTCAGCACAAAACTCCACGTCTGCCGCCTACGGGTTTGTTGCATCCTTTGTCCATTCCTAAAAAGCCTTGGACTCATATCTCGATGGACTTTGTTACTGAATTACCGCTCTCTAAGGGTCATAACACCATTTGGGTGATCATTGACCGATTCTCTAAGATGGCACATTTTATTCCGTTGACCGGATTACCCTCCGCTTCCAAGTTGGCCCTGTTATTCATCCAAGAGCATTTCCGCCTGCACGGGTTACCTCTGGAAATAGTCTCAGATCGGGGAGTACAGTTTACAGCGAGATTCTGGAGAGCCCTCTGTTCAACTCTACAAATTAAGCTCAAATTCTCTTCTGCTTACCATCCACAGACTAATGGGCAAACTGAACGCGTCAATCAGGATCTAGAGACTTTTCTCCGTATTTACCTTTCCCCTTCTCAAGATAACTGGGTGGAGTTGTTACCGTGGGCTGAGTTTGCCCACAACCATTTTTATCATTCTTCTACTGGTGAGTCTCCATTCTTTATTAATTATGGATTTCATCCCCAAGTTCCGGAGTTGCCCATTTGTCCTCCAGAAGAAGTTCCTGCTGCAGCCTCAACTCTTCGACATTTCACTCAAATTTGGAGCCGAGTTCATGCCAATCTTAAGAGGGTTTCCGGTCGCTATAAATTCTTTGCGGATAGGAAACGACGAGCAGCTCCTCAATATAAGGTTGGTGACAAGGTATGGCTCTCTACCCGCAATCTTCGTTTGAAAGTACCCACCATGAAATTTGCCCCAAGGTTCATTGGTCCTTTCTCAGTGCGGCAAGTCTTGAACCCGGTCGTTTGCAAATTGGAGTTGCCTTCCCACCTTCGAATTCCAAACTCCTTCCACGTCTCTCTCCTCCGCCCCCTCATTCTAAATCGGTTCCACTCAGCATCTCCTAGGCCAACTACTACTGTGTCTGAAGCTGGAACAGAATTTGAAATCAAAGCTATTCTTGACTCTCGTTATTTTCATAAGAAATTACAGTACTTGGTAGAATGGAAAGGTTATGGTCCTGAAGAGAGAAGTTAGATCAATGCTACTGAGGTAATGGCTCCCCGACTGGTTCGAATCTTCCATTCCAGACATCCAACTAAACCCGGAAAGTGTCCAGGGGCCACTCCTGGAGGAGGGGGTACTGTCACACCCCGCGGGCAGCGGCGGCCGCGCTTACCGCTGCGGGTGTCCTGGATGGCCTGGCGTCTCTCCCCTCCGGTGGCCTCGGGGGTCCGGCGTCGGGTCGGCGGGTCTCTCCGGCGGCTCCCGGAGCGAGGGCGCCGCCATGCTGCTTTAGATTAGGTAGGCGGAGCGGGGCTGACGTCATCTGCCCGCTCCGCCAATCAGACCAAGGCGGGAGGTTCAAAGCCAGACGCCGAGCAGGGAGCCGGCGCCTGTGTATCATCGTTCTGCTTGTCTGAAGCAGTGATTTCCAGAGCTCCCTTGTTCCTATTTTCCGCTGTGTCTCCAGTGTCTCCAGTGTCTCCAGTGTTCCAGTGTCTCCAGTGTCCCAGTGTCTCCAGTGTCTCCAGTGTCCCAGTGTCTCCAGTGTCTCCAGTGTCTCCAGTGTCTTCACGCACCTCCGTGCCTCCAAGCGCCCGAGCGCCATCACGCACCTCCGTGCCTCCAAGCGCCCGAGCGCCATCACGCACCTCCGTGCCTCCAAGCGCCCGAGCGCCATCACGCACCTCCGTGCCTCCAAGAGCCCGAGCGCCATCACGCACTTCCGTGCCTCCAAGCGCCCGAGCGCCATCACGCACCTCCGTGCCTCCAAGCGCCCGAGCGCCATCACGCACCTCCGTGCCTCCAAGCGCCCGAGCGCCATCACGCACTTCCGTGCCTCCAAGCGCCCGAGCGCTATCACGCACCTCCGTGCCACCAAGGCGCCTGAGCGCCATCAGCACCTCAGTACCTCGGCACCTCAGTGCCTCTGTTCCTCAGCACTCCGGTGCCTCAGCACCATAGAACCTCAGCACCTCGGAGCCTCTGCACCTTAGTATCACAGAACTCCAACACCTCAGTACCTCGGTGTCTCAGCACCTCAGTGCCTTCAGCACCTCAATAATACCAGCATCTCTGTACCTCAGCACTCAGCACTTTCACTAGTCTTGTTTTTCAGGAGACCTTCATCATTCCTCCGTGCTTCCTGCTTACCGTCTTCATCCTGTATGAAGAAGACCTACATCCGGCCATCTCTATTGCGACCCAGTAGCGGTTCCTCTTCCCTGTCACCGGAAGAAGCCCCGAGTCCACAACACCCTTCGACCAGGTCAGTGATACAGTATAGTGCCATTAATACTATATTTATCCTTTATGTCACCTGAAATAGTGACTCCTAGATCCCTTTCCTCCTCAGTAGTTCCCAGTATAGTGCCATTAATACTATATTTATCCTTTATGTCACCTGAAATAGTGACTCCTAGATCCCTTTCCTCCTCAGTAGTTTCCAGTATAGTGCCATTAATACTATATTTATCCTTTATGTCACCTGAAATAGTGACTCCTAGATCTCTTTCCTCCTCAGTAGCTCCCAGTATAGCGCCATTAATACTACATTTATCCTTTATGTCACCTGAGATAGTGACTCCTAGATCCCTTTCCTCCTCAGTAGTTTCCAGTATAGTGCCATTAATAGTATATTTAGCCTTTGGATTTTTGAGACCCTAGTGCATGATTTTGCATTTTTTTGGTATTAAATTGTAATTGCCACACTCTTGACCATTCCTCTTGTCTACCTAGATCCTCAATCATTTATTTTACCCCACCTGGTGTGTCTAGCCAGTTGCATACCTTTGTGTCATCTGCAAAAAGTCATACTTTCCCTTTAATGCCATTTGCAATGTTACCAATAAAGATATTAAAAAGCACTGGTCCAAGTACAGATCCCTGGGGTACTCCACTGGTAACATTTCCCTCCTGTGAATGCACTCCATTTACCACAACTCTCTGTTTTCTATCCTACAACCAAGATCTTATCCATTCAATAATACTAGTATCCAATTCCAAGCTTCCAAGTTTATTTAGCAGTCTGCGATGTGGAACAGTGTCAAAAGCCTTACCAAAGTCTAGATGAGCTATATTCATGGCTCCACCTTTATCCATCACTTTAGTCACACAGTCAAAAAAGTCAGTAAGATTTGTTTGACATGATCTCCCCCCAGTGAATCCATGCTGTTTGGGGTCCTGTAAATTGCTGGATTTGAGATGATCTACAACTCTTTCTTTTAAGAGTGTTTCCATCAATTTCCCTACCACTGACGTAAGACTCACTGGTCTGTAGTTGTTTGCCTCTTCCTTGCTTCCATTTTTGTGTAGTGGGACTACGTTCGCTCTTTTCCAGTCCTCTGGAATTACTCCTGTAGCTAATGACTGGTTGAATAATTCTGTCAATGGCGCTACCAGCACCTCTAAGTTCTTTTATTATCCTTAGATGTATCCCATCTGGCCCCATAGATTAGATCTGCTATTAAATTGTCTCCCTCAACAAGACTCCCAGTCTCTGTCTTTAGTTTTATAATTCCGCCTTTTGCTTACATACCTAAAAAAAAGTGTTGCCTCCTTTACCCACTGACTGGGCCATTTTCTCCTCAGCTTGTGCCTTTGCACATCTCACTCTGTACTCCGGAACGGGGACACATATCAGAGTTTTACACTCACGCTGTACTCGGCACAGGGAAATATTTCAGAGATTTACACTCACAATGTACTCCGGCACGGGGACATATATCAGAGATTTACACTCACACTGTACTCCGGCACAGGGACCTATATAGATTTACACTCATGCTGTACTCAGGCACGGGGACATATATCAGAGATTTACACTCACGCTGTACTCCGGCACGGGGACCTATATCGGAGATTTACACTCACACTGTACTCCGGCATGGGGACATATATAGGAGATTTACACTCACGCTGTACTCCGGCACGGGGACCTATATCAGAGATTTACACTCACGCTGTACTCCGGCACGGGGACCTATATCGGAGATTTACACTCACACTGTACTCCGGCATGGGGACATATATAGGAGATTTACACTCACACTGTACTCCGGCACGGGGACCTATATCGGAGAATTACACTCACGCTGTACTCCGGCACGGGGACCTATATCAGAGATTTACACTCACACTGTACTCCGGCATGGGGACATATATCGGAGATTTACACTCACACTGTACTCCGGCATGGGGACATATATCGGAGATTTACACTCACACTGTACTCCGGCACGGGGACCTATATCGGAGATTTACACTCACACTGTACTCCGGCATGGGGACATATATCAGAGATTTACACTCACGCTGTACTCCGGCACGGGGACCTATATCGGAGATTTACACTCACACTGTACTCCGGCATGGGGACATATATCAGAGATTTACACTCACACTGTACTCCGGCACGGGGACCTATATCGGAGATTTACACTCACACTGTACTCCGGCACGGGGACCTATATCGGAGATATACACTCACACTGTACTCCGGCACGGGGACCTATATCGGAGATTTACACTCACGCTGTACTCCGGCACGGGGACCTATATCAGAGATTTACACTCACGCTGTACTCCGGCACGGGGACCTATATCGGAGATTTACACTCACGCTGTACTCCGGCACGGGGACCTATATCAGAGATTTACACTCACGCTGTACTCCGGCACGGGGACCTATATCAGAGATTTACACTCACACTGTACTCCGGCACGGGGACCTATATCGGAGATAAACACTCACGCTGTACTCCGGCACGGGGACCTATATCGGAGATAAACACTCACACTGTACTCCGGCACGGGGACCTATATCGGAGACAAACACTCACGCTGTACCCCGGCACGGGGACCTATATCGGAGATTTACACTCACGCTGTACTCCGGCACGGGGTCCTATATCGGAGATTTACACTCACACTGTACTCCGGCACGGGGTCCTATATCGGAGATTTACACTCACGCTGTACTCCGGCACGGGGACATATATCAGATATTTACACTCACACTGTACTCCGGCACAGGGACCTATATCAGAGATTTACACTCACACTGTACTCCGCCACGGGGACATGTATGGAGATTTACACTCACGCTGTACTCCGGCACGGGGACCTATATCGGAGATTTACACTCACACTGTACTCCGGCACGGGGACATATATCAGATATTTACACTCACACTGTACTCCGGAACAGGGACCTATATAGATTTACACTCATGCTGTACTCCGGCACGGGGACATATAACAGAGATTTAGATTCACACTGTACTCTGGCACATATACCTGGATTTACACTCACACTGTACTCCGCCACGGGGACATGTATGGAGATTTACACTCACGCTGTACTCCGGCACGGGGACCTATATCGGAGATTTACACTCACACTGTACTCCGGCACGGGGACATATATCGGAGATTTACACTCACACTGTACTCCGGCATGGGGACATATATCGGAGATTTACACTCACACTGTACTCCGGCACGGGGACCTATATCGGAGATTTACACTCACACTGTACTCCGGCACGGGGACATGTATGGAGATTTACACTCACGCTGTACTCCGGCACGGGGACCTATATCGGAGATTTACACTCACACTGTACTCCGGCACGGGGACATATATCAGATATTTACACTCACACTGTACTCCGGCACAGGGACCTATATAGATTTACACTCATGCTGTACTCAGGCACGGGGACATATAACAGAGATTTAGATTCACACTGTACTCTGGCACATATACCTGGATTTACACTCACACTGTACTCCGCCACGGGGACATGTATGGAGATTTACACTCACACTGTACTCCGGCACGGGGACCTATATCAGAGATTTACACTCGCACTGTACTCCGGCATGGGGACATATATCGGAGATTTACACTCACACTGTACTCCGGCACGGGGACCTATATCAGAGATTTACACTCGCACTGTACTCCGGCACGGGGACCTATATCGGAGATTTACACTCACACTGTACTCCGGTACGGTGACCTATATCGGAGATTTACACTCACAGTGTACTCCGGCACGGGGACCTATATCGGAGATTTACACTCACACTGTACTCCGGCATGGTGACATATATCAGAGATTTACACTCACACTGTACTCCGGCACGGGGACCTATATCAGAGATTTACACTCGCACTGTACTCCGGCACGGGGACATATATCAGAGATTTACACTCACACTGTACTCCGACATGGGTACCTATATCGGAGTTTTACACTCACACTGTACTCCGGTACGGTGACCTATATCGGAGATTTACACTCACACTGTACTCCGGCACGGGGACCTATATCGGAGATTTACACTCACACTGTACTCCGGCACGGGGACCTATATCAGAGATTTACACTCGCACTGTACTCCGACATGGGTACCTATATCGGAGATTTACACTCACAGTGTACTCCGGCACGGGGACATATATCAGAGATTTACACTAACGCTGTACTCCGGCATGGGGACATATATCGGAGATCTACACTCACGCTGTACTCCGGCACGGGGACCTATATCAGAGATTTACACTCACGCTGTACTCCGGCACGGGGACCTATATCAGAGATTTACACTAACGCTGTACTCCGGCACGGGGACCTATATCGGAGATAAACACTCACGCTGTACTCCGGCACGGGGCCCTATATCAGAGATTTACACTCACACTGTACTCCGGCACAGGGACCTATATCAGAGATTTACACTCACGCTGTACTCCGGCACGGGGACCTATATCAGAGATTTACACTCACGCTGTACTCCGGCACGGGGACATATATCGGAGATTTACACTCACACTGTACTCCAGCACGGGGACCTATATCAGAGATTTACACTAACGCTGTACTCCGGCATGGGGACATATATCGGAGATTTACACTCACGCTGTACTCCGGCACGGGGACCTATATCGGAGATTTACACTCACGCTGTACTCCGGCACGGGGACCTATATCGGAGATAAACACTCACGCTGTACTCCGGCACGGGGACCTATATCAGAGATTTACACTAACGCTGTACTCCGGCACGGGGACCTATATCGGAGATAAACACTCACGCTGTACTCCGGCACGGGGACCTATATCAGAGATCTACACTCACACTGTACTCCGGCACGGTGACCTATAGCAGAGATTTACACTCACACTGTACTCCGGCACGGTGACCTATATCAGAGATTTACACTCACGCTGTACTCCGGCACGGGGACCTATATCAGAGATTTACACTCACACTGTACTCCGACATGGGTACCTATATCGGAGATTTACACTCACGCTGTACTCCGGCACGGTGACCTATAGCAGAGATTTACACTCACATTGTACTCCGGTACGGGGCCCTATATCAGAGATTTACACTCACACTGTACTCCGGCACGGGGACCTATATCGGAGATTTACACTCACACTGTACTCCGGCACGGGGACCTATATCAGATATTTACACTCACACTGTACTCCGGCACGGTGACCTATATCAGATATTTACACTCACACTGTACTCCGGCACGGTGACCTATATCAGAGATTTACACTCACGCTGTACTCCGGCACGGGTACATATATCGGAGATTTACACTCGCACTGTACTCCGGCACGGGGACCTATATCGGAGATTTACACTCGCACTGTACTCCGGCACGGGGACCTATATCAGAGATTTACACTCACGCTGTACTCCGGCACGGGGACCTATATCTAAGATTTACACTCACGCTGTACTCCGGCACGGGGACATATATCGGAGATTTACACTCACGCTGTACTCCCGCACGGGGACCTATATCGGAGATTTACACTCACACTGTACTCCGGCATGGGGACATATATAGGAGATTTACACTCACACTGTACTCCGGCACGGGGACCTATTTTGGAGAATTACACTCACGCTGTACTCCGGCACGGGGACCTATATCGGAGATTTACACTCACGCTGTACTCCGGCATGGGGACATATATCGGAGATTTACACTCACACTGTACTCCGGCATGGGGACATATATCGGAGATTTACACTCACACTGTACTCCGGCACGGGGATCTATATCGGAGATTTACACTCACATTGTACTCCGGCACGGGGACCTATATCGGAGATTTACACTCACACTGTACTCCGGCACGGGGACCTATATCAGAGATTTACACTCACACTGTACTCCGGCACGGGGACCTATATCGGAGATTTACACTCACACTGTACTCCGGAACGGGGACCTATATCAGAGATTTACACTCGCACTGTACTCCGGCATGGGGACATATATCGGAGATTTACACTCACACTGTACTCCGGCACGGGGACCTATATCAGAGATTTACACTCGCACTGTACTCCGGCACGGGGACATATATCAGAGATTTACACTCACACTGTACTCCGACATGGGTACCTATATCGGAGATTTACACTCACACTGTACTCCGGCACGAGGACCTATATCGGAGATAAACACTCACATTGTACTCCGGCACGGTGACCTATATCGGAGATTTACACTCACACTGTACTCCGGCACGGTGACCTATATCGGAGATTTACACTCACACTGTACTCCGGCACGGGGTCCTATATCGGAGATTTACACTCACGCTGTACTCCGGCACGGTGACCTATATCAGAGATTTACACTCACGCTGTACTCCGGCACGGGGCCCTATATCAGAGATTTACACTCACACTGTACTCCGGCACGGGGCCCTATATCAGAGATTTACACTCACACTGTACTCCGGCACGGGGCCCTGTATCAGAGATTTATACTCACACTGTACTCCGGCACGGGGACCTATATCAGAGATTTACACTCACGCTGTACTCCGGCACGGGGACCTATATCGGAGATTTACACTCACACTGTACTCCGGCACGGGGACCTATATCGGAGATTTACACTCACGCTGTACTCCGGCACGGGGACCTATATCGGAGATTTACACTCACGCTGTACTCCGGCATGGGGTCCTATATCGGAGATTTACACTCACGCTGTACTCCGGCACGGGGACCTATATCGGAGATAAACACTCACACTGTACTCCGGCACGGGGACCTATATCGGAGATTTACACTCACACTGTACTCCGGCACGGGGACCTATATCGGAGATTTACACTCACACTGTACTCCGGCATGGGGACCTATATCGGAGATTTACACTCACGCTGTACCCCGGCACGGGGACCTATATCTGAGATTTACACTCACGCTGTACTCTGGCACGGGGACCTATATCGGAGATTTACACTCACGCTGTACTCCGGCACGGGGACCTATATCGGAGATTTACACTCACATTGTACTCCGGCATGGGGACATATATCGGAGATTTACACTCACACTGTACTCCGGCATGGGGACATATATCGGAGATTTACACTCACGCTGTACTCCGGCACGGGGACATATATCGGAGATTTACACTCACACTGTACTCCGGAACGGGGACCTATATCAGAGATTTACACTCATACTGTACTCCGGCATGGGAACATATATCGGAGATTTACACTCACACTGTACTCCGCCACGGGGTCCTATATCGGAGATTTACACTCACGCTGTACTCCGGCACGGTGACCTATATCAGAGATTTACACTCACGCTGTACTCCGGCACGGGGCCCTATATCAGAGATTTACACTCACACTGTACTCCGGCACGGGGCCCTATATCAGAGATTTACACTCACACTGTACTCCGGCACGGGGCCCTGTATCAGAGATTTACACTCACACTGTACTCGGGCACGGGGACCTATATCAGAGATTTACACTCACGCTGTACTCCGGCACGGGGACCTATATCGGAGATTTACACTCACACTGTACTCCGGCACGGGGACCTATATCGGAGATTTACACTCACGCTGTACTCCGGCACGGGGACATATATCGGAGATTTACACTCACGCTGTACTCCGACATGGGGACCTATATCAGAGATTTACACTCACACTGTACTCCGGCACGGGGCCCTGTATCAGAGATTTACACTCACACTGTACTCGGGCACGGGGACCTATATCAGAGATTTACACTCACGCTGTACTCCGGCACGGGGACCTATATCGGAGATTTACACTCACACTGTACTCCGGCACGGGGACCTATATCGGAGATTTACACTCACGCTGTACTCCGGCACGGGGACATATATCGGAGATTTACACTCACGCTGTACTCCGACATGGGGACCTATATCAGAGATTTACACTCACACTGTACTCCGGCACGGGGACCTATATCAGAGATCTACACTCACACTGTACTCCGGCACGGGGACCTATATCAGAGATCTACACTCACACTGTACTCCGACATGGGGACCTATATCAGAGATTTACACTCACACTGTACTCCGGCACGGGGACCTATATCAGAGATCTACACTCACACTGTACTCCGGCACGGGGACCTATATCAGAGATCTACACTCACACTGTACTCCGGCACGGGGACCTATATCTGAGATTTACACTCACGCTGTACTCCGGCACGGGGACCTATATCGGAGATTTACACTCACACTGTACTCCGGCACGGGGACCTATATCGGAGATTTACACTCACACTGTACTCCGGCACGGGGACCTATATCGGAGATAAACACTCACGCTGTACTCCGGCACGGGGACCTATATCGGAGATTTACACTCACACTGTACTCCGGCACGGGGACCTATATCGGAGATTTACACTCACACTGTACTCCGGCACGGGGACCTATATCGGAGATTTACACTCACGCTGTACTCCGGCACGGGGTCCTATATCGGAGATTTACACTCACGCTGTACTCCGGCACGGGGACCTATATCGGAGATTTACACTCACGCTGTACTCCGGCACGGGGACCTATATCGGAGATTTACACTCACGCTGTACTCCGGCATGGGGTCCTATATCGGAGATTTACACTCACGCTGTACTCCGGCACGGGGACCTATATCGGAGATAAACACTCACACTGTACTCCGGCACGGGGACCTATATCGGAGATTTACACTCACACTGTACTCCGGCACGGGGACCTATATCGGAGATTTACACTCACACTGTACTCCGGCATGGGGACCTATATCGGAGATTTACACTCACGCTGTACCCCGGCACGGGGACCTATATCTGAGATTTACACTCACGCTGTACTCTGGCACGGGGACCTATATCGGAGATTTACACTCACGCTGTACCCCGGCACGGGGACCTATATCTGAGATTTACACTCACGCTGTACTCTGGCACGGGGACCTATATCGGAGATTTACACTCACGCTGTACTCCGGCACGGGGACCTATATCGGAGATTTACACTCACATTGTACTCCGGCATGGGGACATATATCGGAGATTTACACTCACATTGTACTCCGGCATGGGGACATATATCGGAGATTTACACTCACACTGTACTCCGGCACGGGGACCTATATCGGAGAATTACACTCACGCTGTACTCCGGCACGGGGACCTATATCGGAGATTTACACTCACGCTGTACTCCGGCATGGGGACATATATCGGAGATTTACACTCACACTGTACTCCGGTATGGGTACCTATATCGGAGATTTACACTCACACTGTACTCCGGCACGGGGACCTATATCGGAGATTTACACTCACACTGTACTCCGGCACGGGGACCTATATCAGAGATTTACACTCGCACTGTACTCCGGCACGGGGACGTATATAAGAGATTTACACTCGCACTGTACTCCGGCACGGGGACCTATATCAGAGATTTACACTCACGCTGTACTCCGGCATGGGGACATATATCAGAGATTTACACTCACACTGTACTCCGGCATGGGGACATATCAGAGATTTACACTCACGCTGTACTCCGGCACGGGGACCTATATCAGAGATTTACACTCACGCTGTACTCCGGCACGGGGACCTATATCAGAGATTTACACTCACAATGTACTCCGGCACGGGGACCTATATCGGAGATTTACACTCACACTGTACTCCGGCACGGGGACCTATATCGGAGATTTACACTCACGCTGTACTCCGGCACGGGGACATATATCGGAGATTTACACTCACGCTGTACTCCGACATGGGGACCTATATCAGAGATTTACACTCACACTGTACTCCGGCACGGGGACCTATATCAGAGATCTACACTCACACTGTACTCCGGCACGGGGACCTATATCAGAGATCTACACTCACACTGTACTCCGACATGGGGACCTATATCAGAGATTTACACTCACACTGTACTCCGGCACGGGGACCTATATCAGAGATCTACACTCACACTGTACTCCGGCACGGGGACCTATATCAGAGATCTACACTCACACTGTACTCCGGCACGGGGACCTATATCTGAGATTTACACTCACGCTGTACTCCGGCACGGGGACCTATATCGGAGATTTACACTCACACTGTACTCCGGCACGGGGACCTATATCGGAGATTTACACTCACACTGTACTCCGGCACGGGGACCTATATCGGAGATAAACACTCACGCTGTACTCCGGCACGGGGACCTATATCGGAGATTTACACTCACACTGTACTCCGGCACGGGGACCTATATCGGAGATTTACACTCACACTGTACTCCGGCACGGGGACCTATATCGGAGATTTACACTCACGCTGTACTCCGGCACGGGGTCCTATATCGGAGATTTACACTCACGCTGTACTCCGGCACGGGGACATATATCGGAGATAAACACTCACGCTGTACTCCGACATGGGTACCTATATCGGAGATTTACACTCACACTGTACTCCGGCACGGGGACCTATATCGGAGATTTACACTCACACTGTACTCCGGCACGGGGACCTATATCAGATATCTACACTCACACTGTACTCCGGCACGGGGACCTATATCGGAGATTTACACTCACACTGTACTCCGGCACGGGGGACCTATATCGGAGATTTACACTCACACTGTACTCCGGCACGGGGACCTATATCAGAGATTTACACTCACGCTGTACTCCGGCACGGTGACCTATATCGGAGATTTACACTCACACTGTACTCCGGCACGGTGACCTATATCGGAGATTTACACTCACACTGTACTCCGGCACGGGGACCTATATCGGAGATAAACACTCACGCTGTACTCCGGCACGGGGACCTATATCGGAGATTTACACTCACACTGTACTCCGGCACGGGGACATATATCAGAGATTTACACTCACGCTGTACTCCGGCACGGGGACCTATATCAGAGATATACACTCATACTGTACTCCGGCACGGTGACCTATAGCAGAGATTTACACTCACACTGTACTCCGGTACGGGGACCTATATCGGAGATTTACACTCACGCTGTACTCCGGCACGGGGACCTATATCGGAGATTTACACTCACGCTGTACTCCGGCACGGGGACCTATATCGGAGATAAACACTCACGCTGTACTCCGGCACGGGGACCTATATCGGAGATTTACACTCACGCTGTACTCCGGCACGGGGACCTATATCGGAGATTTACACTCACGCTGTACTCCGGCACGGGGACCTATATCAGAGATCTACACTCACACTGTACTCCGGCACGGGGACCTATATCAGAGATTTACACGAACGCTGTACTCCGGCACGGGGACCTATATCGGAGATTTACACTAACGCTGTACTCCGGCACGGGGACCTATATCGGAGATAAACACTCACGCTGTACTCCGGCACGGGGACCTATATCAGAGATCTACACTCACACTGTATTCCGGCACGGTGACCTATAGCAGAGATTTACACTCACAATGTACTCCGGCACGGTGACCTATATCAGAGATTTACACTCACGCTGTACTCCGGCACGGGGACCTATATCAGAGATTTACACTCACACTGTACTCCGACATGGGTACCTATATCGGAGATTTACACTCACACTGTACTCCGGCACGGGGACCTATATCAGAGATCTACACTCATACTGTACTCCGGCACGGTGACCTATAGCAGAGATTTACACTCACACTGTACTCCGGCACGGGTACATATATCGGAGATTTACACTCACACTGTACTCCGGCACGGGGACCTATATCGGAGATTTACACTCGCACTGTACTCCGGCACGGGGACCTATATCAGAGATTTACACTCACGCTGTACTCCGGCACGGGGACCTATATCTAAGATTTACACTCACGCTGTACTCCGGCACGGGGACATATATCGGAGATTTACACTCACGCTGTACTCCGGCACGGGGCCCTGTATCAGAGATTTACACTCACACTGTACTCCGGCACGGGGCCCTATATCAGAGATTTACACTCACGCTGTACTCCGGCATGGGGTCCTATATCGGAGATTTACACTCACGCTGTACTCCGGCACGGGGACCTATATCGGAGATTTACACTCACGCTGTACTCCGGCACGGGGACCTATATCGGAGATTTACACTCACGCTGTACTCCGGCACGGGGACCTATATCGGAGATTTACACTCACGCTGTACTCCGGCACGGGGACCTATATCGGAGATTTACACTCACGCTGTACTCCGGCACGGGGTCCTATATCGGAGATTTACACTCACGCTGTACTCCGGCACGGGGACCTATATCGGAGATAAACACTCACACTGTACTCCGGCACGGGGACCTATATCGGAGATTTACACTCACACTGTACTCCGGCACGGGGACCTATATCGGAGATTTACACTCACACTGTACTCCGGCATGGGGACCTATATCGGAGATTTACACTCACGCTGTACCCCGGCACGGGGACCTATATCTGAGATTTACACTCACGCTGTACTCTGGCACGGGGACCTATATCGGAGATTTACACTCACGCTGTACCCCGGCACGGGGACCTATATCTGAGATTAACACTCACGCTGTACTCTGGCACGGGGACCTATATCGGAGATTTACACTCACGCTGTACTCCGGCACGGGGACCTATATCGGAGATTTACACTCACATTGTACTCCGGCATGGGGACATATATCGGAGATTTACACTCACATTGTACTCCGGCATGGGGACATATATCGGAGATTTACACTCACACTGTACTCCGGCACGGGGACCTATATCGGAGAATTACACTCACGCTGTACTCCGGCACGGGGACCTATATCGGAGATTTACACTCACGCTGTACTCCGGCATGGGGACATATATCGGAGATTTACACTCACACTGTACTCCGGTATGGGTACCTATATCGGAGATTTACACTCACACTGTACTCCGGCACGGGGACCTATATCGGAGATTTACACTCACACTGTACTCCGGCACGGGGACCTATATCAGAGATTTACACTCGCACTGTACTCCGGCACGGGGACGTATATAAGAGATTTACACTCGCACTGTACTCCGGCACGGGGACCTATATCAGAGATTTACACTCACGCTGTACTCCGGCATGGGGACATATATCAGAGATTTACACTCACACTGTACTCCGGCATGGGGACATATATCAGAGATTTACACTCACGCTGTACTCCGGCACGGGGACCTATATCAGAGATTTACACTCACGCTGTACTCCGGCACGGGGACCTATATCAGAGATTTACACTCACAATGTACTCCGGCACGGGGACCTATATCGGAGATTTACACTCACACTGTACTCCGGCACGGGGACCTATATCGGAGATAAACACTCACGCTGTACTCCGGCACGGGGACATATATCGGAGATTTACACTCACGCTGTACTCCGGCACGGGGACCTATAGCAGAGATTTACACTCACACTGTACTCCGGTACGGGGACCTATATCAGAGATTTACACTCACGCTGTACTCCGGCACGGGGACCTATATCAGAGATTTACACTCACACTGTACTCCGGCACGGGTACATATATCGGAGATTTACACTCACACTGTACTCCGGCACGGGTACATATATCGGAGATTTACACTCACACTGTACTCCGGCACGGGGTCCTATATCGGAGATTTACACTCACGCTGTACTCCGGCACGGGGTCCTATATCGGAGATTTACACTCACGCTGTACTCCGGCACGGGGACATATATCGGAGATAAACACTCACACTGTACTCCGGCACGGGGACATATATCAGATATTTACACTCACACTGTACTCCGGCACGGGGACCTATATCGGAGATTTACACTCACACTGTACTCCGGCACGGGGACCTATATCGGAGATTTACACTCACACTGTACTCCGGCACGGGGACCTATATCGGAGATTTACACTCACGCTGTACTCCGGCACGGGGTCCTATATCGGAGATTTACACTCACGCTGTACTCCGGCACGGGGACATATATCGGAGATAAACACTCACGCTGTACTCCGACATGGGTACCTATATCGGAGATTTACACTCACACTGTACTCCGGCACGGGGACCTATATCGGAGATTTACACTCACACTGTACTCCGGCACGGGGACCTATATCAGATATCTACACTCACACTGTACTCCGGCACGGGGACCTATATCGGAGATTTACACTCACACTGTACTCCGGCACGGGGACCTATATCGGAGATTTACACTCACACTGTACTCCGGCACGGGGCCCTATATCAGAGATTTACACTCACGCTGTACTCCGGCATGGGGTCCTATATCGGAGATTTACACTCACGCTGTACTCCGGCACGGGGCCCTGTATCAGAGATTTACACTCACACTGTACTCCGGCACGGGGCCCTATATCAGAGATTTACACTCACGCTGTACTCCGGCATGGGGTCCTATATCGGAGATTTACACTCACGCTGTACTCCGGCACGGGGACCTATATCGGAGATTTACACTCACGCTGTACTCCGGCACGGGGACCTATATCGGAGATTTACACTCACGCTGTACTCCGGCACGGGGACCTATATCGGAGATTTACACTCACGCTGTACTCCGGCACGGGGACCTATATCGGAGATTTACACTCACGCTGTACTCCGGCATGGGGTCCTATATCGGAGATTTACACTCACGCTGTACTCCGGCACGGGGACCTATATCGGAGATAAACACTCACACTGTACTCCGGCACGGGGACCTATATCGGAGATTTACACTCACACTGTACTCCGGCACGGGGACCTATATCGGAGATTTACACTCACACTGTACTCCGGCATGGGGACCTATATCGGAGATTTACACTCACGCTGTACCCCGGCACGGGGACCTATATCTGAGATTTACACTCACGCTGTACTCTGGCACGGGGACCTATATCGGAGATTTACACTCACGCTGTACCCCGGCACGGGGACCTATATCTGAGATTTACACTCACGCTGTACTCTGGCACGGGGACCTATATCGGAGATTTACACTCACGCTGTACTCCGGCACGGGGACCTATATCGGAGATTTACACTCACATTGTACTCCGGCATGGGGACATATATCGGAGATTTACACTCACATTGTACTCCGGCATGGGGACATATATCGGAGATTTACACTCACACTGTACTCCGGCACGGGGACCTATATCGGAGAATTACACTCACGCTGTACTCCGGCACGGGGACCTATATCGGAGATTTACACTCACGCTGTACTCCGGCATGGGGACATATATCGGAGATTTACACTCACACTGTACTCCGGTATGGGTACCTATATCGGAGATTTACACTCACACTGTACTCCGGCACGGGGACCTATATCGGAGATTTACACTCACACTGTACTCCGGCACGGGGACCTATATCAGAGATTTACACTCGCACTGTACTCCGGCACGGGGACGTATATAAGAGATTTACACTCGCACTGTACTCCGGCACGGGGACCTATATCAGAGATTTACACTCACGCTGTACTCCGGCATGGGGACATATATCAGAGATTTACACTCACACTGTACTCCGGCATGGGGACATATCAGAGATTTACACTCACGCTGTACTCCGGCACGGGGACCTATATCAGAGATTTACACTCACGCTGTACTCCGGCACGGGGACCTATATCAGAGATTTACACTCACAATGTACTCCGGCACGGGGACCTATATCGGAGATTTACACTCACACTGTACTCCGGCACGGGGACCTATATCGGAGATTTACACTCACGCTGTACTCCGGCACGGGGACATATATCGGAGATTTACACTCACGCTGTACTCCGACATGGGGACCTATATCAGAGATTTACACTCACACTGTACTCCGGCACGGGGACCTATATCAGAGATCTACACTCACACTGTACTCCGGCACGGGGACCTATATCAGAGATCTACACTCACACTGTACTCCGACATGGGGACCTATATCAGAGATTTACACTCACACTGTACTCCGGCACGGGGACCTATATCAGAGATCTACACTCACACTGTACTCCGGCACGGGGACCTATATCAGAGATCTACACTCACACTGTACTCCGGCACGGGGACCTATATCTGAGATTTACACTCACGCTGTACTCCGGCACGGGGACCTATATCGGAGATTTACACTCACACTGTACTCCGGCACGGGGACCTATATCGGAGATTTACACTCACACTGTACTCCGGCACGGGGACCTATATCGGAGATAAACACTCACGCTGTACTCCGGCACGGGGACCTATATCGGAGATTTACACTCACACTGTACTCCGGCACGGGGACCTATATCGGAGATTTACACTCACACTGTACTCCGGCACGGGGACCTATATCGGAGATTTACACTCACGCTGTACTCCGGCACGGGGTCCTATATCGGAGATTTACACTCACGCTGTACTCCGGCACGGGGACATATATCGGAGATAAACACTCACGCTGTACTCCGACATGGGTACCTATATCGGAGATTTACACTCACACTGTACTCCGGCACGGGGACCTATATCGGAGATTTACACTCACACTGTACTCCGGCACGGGGACCTATATCAGATATCTACACTCACACTGTACTCCGGCACGGGGACCTATATCGGAGATTTACACTCACACTGTACTCCGGCACGGGGGACCTATATCGGAGATTTACACTCACACTGTACTCCGGCACGGGGACCTATATCAGAGATTTACACTCACGCTGTACTCCGGCACGGTGACCTATATCGGAGATTTACACTCACACTGTACTCCGGCACGGTGACCTATATCGGAGATTTACACTCACACTGTACTCCGGCACGGGGACCTATATCGGAGATAAACACTCACGCTGTACTCCGGCACGGGGACCTATATCGGAGATTTACACTCACGCTGTACTCCGGCACGGGGACATATATCAGAGATTTACACTCACGCTGTACTCCGGCACGGGGACCTATATCAGAGATATACACTCATACTGTACTCCGGCACGGTGACCTATAGCAGAGATTTACACTCACACTGTACTCCGGTACGGGGACCTATATCGGAGATTTACACTCACGCTGTACTCCGGCACGGGGACCTATATCGGAGATTTACACTCACGCTGTACTCCGGCACGGGGACCTATATCGGAGATAAACACTCACGCTGTACTCCGGCACGGGGACCTATATCGGAGATTTACACTCACGCTGTACTCCGGCACGGGGACCTATATCGGAGATTTACACTCACGCTGTACTCCGGCACGGGGACCTATATCAGAGATCTACACTCACACTGTACTCCGGCACGGGGACCTATATCAGAGATTTACACGAACGCTGTACTCCGGCACGGGGACCTATATCGGAGATTTACACTAACGCTGTACTCCGGCACGGGGACCTATATCGGAGATAAACACTCACGCTGTACTCCGGCACGGGGACCTATATCAGAGATCTACACTCACACTGTATTCCGGCACGGTGACCTATAGCAGAGATTTACACTCACAATGTACTCCGGCACGGTGACCTATATCAGAGATTTACACTCACGCTGTACTCCGGCACGGGGACCTATATCAGAGATTTACACTCACACTGTACTCCGACATGGGTACCTATATCGGAGATTTACACTCACACTGTACTCCGGCACGGGGACCTATATCAGAGATCTACACTCATACTGTACTCCGGCACGGTGACCTATAGCAGAGATTTACACTCACACTGTACTCCGGCACGGGTACATATATCGGAGATTTACACTCACACTGTACTCCGGCACGGGGACCTATATCGGAGATTTACACTCGCACTGTACTCCGGCACGGGGACCTATATCAGAGATTTACACTCACGCTGTACTCCGGCACGGGGACCTATATCTAAGATTTACACTCACGCTGTACTCCGGCACGGGGACATATATCGGAGATTTACACTCACGCTGTACTCCGGCACGGGGCCCTGTATCAGAGATTTACACTCACACTGTACTCCGGCACGGGGCCCTATATCAGAGATTTACACTCACGCTGTACTCCGGCATGGGGTCCTATATCGGAGATTTACACTCACGCTGTACTCCGGCACGGGGACCTATATCGGAGATTTACACTCACGCTGTACTCCGGCACGGGGACCTATATCGGAGATTTACACTCACGCTGTACTCCGGCACGGGGACCTATATCGGAGATTTACACTTACGCTGTACTCCGGCACGGGGACCTATATCGGAGATAAACACTCACGCTGTACTCCGACATGGGTACCTATATCGGAGATTTACACTCACACTGTACTCCGGCACGGGGACCTATATCGGAGATTTACACTCACGCTGTACTCCGGCACGGGGACCTATATCGGAGATTTACACTCACGCTGTACTCCGGCACGGGGACCTATATCGGAGATTTACACTTACGCTGTACTCCGGCACGGGGACATATATCGGAGATAAACACTCACGCTGTACTCCGACATGGGTACCTATATCGGAGATTTACACTCACACTGTACTCCGGCACGGGGACCTATATCGGAGATTTACACTCACACTGTACTCCGGCACGGGGACCTATATCAGATATCTACACTCACACTGTACTCCGGCACGGGGACCTATATCGGAGATTTACACTCACACTGTACTCCGGCACGGGGACCTATATCGGAGATTTACACTCACACTGTACTCCGGCACGGGGACCTATATCAGAGATTTACACTCACGCTGTACTCCGGCACGGTGACCTATATCGGAGATTTACACTCACACTGTACTCCGGCACGGTGACCTATATCGGAGATTTACACTCACACTGTACTCCGGCACGGGGACCTATATCGGAGATAAACACTCACGCTGTACTCCGGCACGGGGACCTATATCGGAGATTTACACTCACACTGTACTCCGGCACGGGGACATATATCAGAGATTTACACTCACGCTGTACTCCGGCACGGGGACCTATATCAGAGATTTACACTCATACTGTACTCCGGCACGGTGACCTATAGCAGAGATTTACACTCACACTGTACTCCGGTACGGGGACCTATATTGGAGATTTACACTCACGCTGTACTCCGGCACGGGGACCTATATCGGAGATTTACACTCACGCTGTACTCCGGCACGGGGACCTATATCGGAGATAAACACTCACGCTGTACTCCGGCACGGGGACCTATATCGGAGATTTACACTCACGCTGTACTCCGGCACGGGGACCTATATCGGAGATTTACACTCACGCTGTACTCCGGCACGGGGACCTATATCAGAGATCTACACTCACACTGTACTCCGGCACGGGTACATATATCGGAGATTTACACTCACACTGTACTCCGGCACGGGGTCCTATATCGGAGATTTACACTCACGCTGTACTCCGGCACGGGGTCCTATATCGGAGATTTACACTCACGCTGTACTCCGGCACGGGGACATATATCGGAGATAAACACTCACACTGTACTCCGGCACGGGGACATATATCAGATATTTACACTCACACTGTACTCCGGCACGGGGACATATATCAGATATTTACACTCACACTGTACTCCGGCACGGTGACCTATATCAGAGATTTACACTCACGCTGTACTCCGGCACGGTGACCTATATCGGAGATTTACACTCACGCTGTACTCCGGCACGGGGACATATATCAGATATTTACACTCACACTGTACTCCGGCACGGGGACATATATCAGATATTTACACTCACACTGTACTCCGGCACGGTGACCTATATCAGAGATTTACACTCACGCTGTACTCCGGCACGGTGACCTATATCGGAGATTTACACTCACACTGTACTCCGGCACAGGGACCTATATCGGAGATTTACACTCACGCTGTACTCCGGCACGGGGACCTATATCGGAGATAAACACTCACGCTGTACTCCGGCACGGGGACCTGTATCGGAGATAAACACTCACACTGTACTCCGGCACGGGGACCTATATCGGAGATTTACACTCACGCTGTACTCCGGCACGGGGACCTATATCGGAGATTTACACTCACGCTGTACTCCGGCACGGGGACCTATATCGGAGATTTACACTCACGCTGTACTCCGGCACGGGGACCTATATCGGAGATTTACACTCACGCTGTACTCCGGCACGGGGACCTATATCGGAGATTTACACTCACGCTGTACTCCGGCACGGGGACCTATATCAGAGATTTACACTCACGCTGTACTCCGGCACGGGGACCTATATCAGAGATTTACACTCACGCTGTACTCCGGCACGGGGACCTATATCAGAGATTTACACTCACACTGTACTCCGGCACGGGTACATATATCGGAGATTTACACTCACACTGTACTCCGGCACGGGGTCCTATATCGGAGATTTACACTCACGCTGTACTCCGGCACGGGGTCCTATATCGGAGATTTACACTCACACTGTACTCCGGCACGGGGACCTATATCAGAGATTTACACTCACGCTGTACTCCGGCACGGGGACCTATATCTGAGATTTACACTCACGCTGTACTCCGGCACGGGGACATATATCAGAGATTTACACTCACGCTGTACTCCGGCATGGGGACCTATATCGGAGAGTTACACTCACGCTGTACCCCGGCACGGGGACCTATATCTGAGATTTACACTCACGCTGTACTCTGGCACGGGGACCTATATCGGAGATTTACACTCACGCTGTACTCCTGCACGGGGACATATATCAGAGATTTACACTCACGCTGTACTCCGGCATGGGGACCTATATCGGAGATTTACACTCACGCTGTACTCCTGCACGGGGACATATATCGGAGATTTACACTCACGCTGTACTCCTGCACGGGGACATATATCGGAGATTTACACTCACACTGTACTCCGGCACGGGGACATATATCAGAGATTTACACTCACACTGTACTCCGGCACGGGGACCTATATCAGAGATTTACACTCACGCTGTACTCCGGCACGGGGACCTATATCGGAGATTTACACTCACACTGTGCACGTCAGACACTAGTGTATAAACATGTAACATTAAATCTTCTCTAGAGATGAAGCTGTAGCCCCTCATTCCATAGTAGCTGATTCTCATGCAAATTGTCCTTATTAATTAGGAAGAGAGGATGTGTGTAAGCAATGGACCTACTCAGCGCTTGCGATCGCTTCAGACTATTCAGTTCCTGTTTTGACGTCACAAACACACCCTGCGTTCGGCCAGCCACGCCTGCGTTTTTCTTAGCATGCCTGCGTTTTTTCGAACACTCCCTGAAAACGGCCAGTTGACACCCAGAAACGCCCACTTCCTGTCAATCACTCTGCGGTCAGCAGTGCGACTGAAAAGCTCCGCTAGACCTTGTGTGAAACTACATCGTTCGTTGTGCCCGTACGTCGCACGTGCGCATTGTGCCGCATACGCATGCGCAGAACTGCCATTTTTTTGCCTGATTGCTGCGCTGCGAACAAAAGAAGCTAGGGAACAACTCAGAATGACCCCTTAGTCTTTACATTTGCCAGAAAATACAGAATTGCTGCGTATACTAAGCGAAGCCCTAAGCGAAGCGCTCCGGAACACGTCTGAAAGCTACATTTAGGAAGTTCAGGTTCCAGCACCACCTACTGTAATAACTGCAGCTTTCATAAATGCCGATATCAATAACCCTTCCCTGGCCGCCTGGCTGATGAAAGCCCAGGAGACTGAGAATAACCTATGTGCAATAATCAGGCTCCACTACAGAGGCTCTCTCTATAGATACATTCCGTTATGTATATATAATGACGTTGTGTGTAGTCTGTGGAGCAGGAGATACAGCGACTCACTCCCCAGTACAGGAACATTTGGTATACTGCCCACCCTCACACTGCGCTGCCCATATATACACATATTGGGGGTAATTCCAAGTTGATCGCAGCAGGAATTTTTGTAGCAGCTGGGCAAAACCATGGGGGGAGGGAGGGGGGGAGCAGATATAACATGTGCAGAGAGAGTTAGATTTGGGTGGGGTGTGTTCAAACTGAAATCTAAATTGCAGTGTAAAAATAAAGCAGCCAGTATTTACCCTGCACAGAAACAATATAACCCACCAAAATCTAACTCTCTCTGCACATGTTACATCTGCCCCACCTGCACTGCACATGGGGGGTCATTCCGAGTTGTTCGCTCGCAAGCGGATTTTAGCAGATTTGCTCATGCTAAGCCGCCACCTACTGGGAGTGAATCTTAGGATCTTAAAATTGCGAACGATGTATTCGCAATATTGCGATTACACACCTCGTAGCAGTTTCTGAGTAGCTCCAGACTTACTCGGCATCTGCGATCAGTTCAGTGCTTGTCGTTCCTGGTTTGACGTCACAAACACACCCAGCGTTCGCTCAGACACTCCTCTGTTTCTCCGGCCACTCCTGCATTTTTTCCGGAAACGGTAGCGTTTTTTCCCACACGCCCATAAAACGGCCTGTTTCCGCCCAGTAACACCCATTTCCTGTCAATCACATTACGATCGCCAGAACGAAGAAAAAGCCGTGAGTAAAATTCCTAACTGCATAGCAAATTTACTTGGCGCAGTCGCAGTGCGGACATTGCGCATGCGCATTAAGCGGAAAATCGCTGCAATGCGAAGATTTTTACAGAGCGAACAACTCGGAATGACCCCCCATGGTTTTGCCCAACTGCTAACAAACTTGCTGCTGCGATCAACTCAGAATTACCCCCATTATACACAAATATCTGTGTTTCCTGGATTCCAGGCTCTGGCAGCGGTAGGAGCATACTTCTGCTCCCTGGGGAGTTCCTGGAACCTGTTTCCTATCCCCGACTGCCGCAGATCTGGAGTGTTGGAGGGGAGGGGGCAGCTCAGCTATGTGTGCAATGAGCTACATTCAGACAAGGGGGCATTTGCTGGGCAGGGCAGTTTGTCAGGCTCCTAGCTTCAGCCTTACTCACTTTCCTGCCCGCCCCGACCAGCCGTGTTCTTTACCCGTCCATGCACTGTATGCTCACAATTAGTGACTGAGCTCCGCACTGTATGCTGGCCATTAGTGACTGAGCTCCGCACTGTATGCTGGCCATTAGTGACTGAGCTCCGCACCGTATGCTGGCCATTAGTGACTGAGCTCCGCACTGTATGCTGACCATTAGTGACTGAGCGCCGCACTGTATGCTGGCCATTAGTGACTGAGCTCCGCACTGTATGCTGACCATTAGTGACTGAGCTCCGCACTGTATGCTGACCATTAGTGACTGAGCTCCGCACCGTATGCTGGCCATTAGTGACTGAGCTCCGCACCGTATGCTGACCATTAGTGACTGAGCTCCGCACCGTATGCTGGCCATTAGTGACTGAGCTCCGCACCGTATGCTGACCATTAGTGACTGAGCTCCGCACCGTATGCTAACCATTAGTGACTGAGCTCCGCACCGTATGCTGACCATTAGTGACTGAGCTCCGCACCGTATGCTGACCATTAGTGACTGAGCTCCGCACCGTATGCTGACCATTAGTGACTGAGCTCCGCACCGTATGCTGGCCATTAGTGACTGAGCTCCGCACCGTATGCTGACCATTAGTGACTGAGCTCCGCACCGTATGCTGGCCATTAGTGACTGAGCTCCGCACCGTATGCTGACCATTAATGACTGAGCTCGGCACCGTATGCTGACCATTAGTGACTGAGCTCCGCACCGTATGCTGACCATTAGTGACTGAGCTCCGCACCGTATGCTGACCATTAGTGACTGAGCTCCGCACCGTATGCTGACCATTAGTGACTGAGCTCCGCACTGTATGCTGACCATTAGTGACTGAGCTCCGCACTGTATGCTGGCCATTAGTGACTGAGCGTCGCACTGTATGCTGGCCATTAGTGACTGAGCTCCGCACTGTATGCTGGCCATTAGTGACTGAGCGCCGCACTGTATGCTGGCCATTAGTGACTGAGCTCCGCACTATATGCTGGCCATTAGTGACTGAGCGTCGCACTGTATGCTGGCCATTAGTGACTGAGCTCCGCACTGTATGCTGGCCATTAGTGACTGAGCGTCGCACTGTATGCTGGCCATTAGTGACTGAGCTCCGCACAGTATACTGACCATTAGTGACTGAGCTCCGCACCGTATGCTGACCATTAGTGACTGAGCTCCTCACTGTATGCTGGCCATTAGTGACTGAGCTCCGCACTGTATGCTGGCCATTAGTGACTGAGCTCCGCACTGTATGCTGACCATTAGTGACTGAGCTCCGCACTGTATGCTGGCCATTAGTGACTGAGCGTCGCACTGTATGCTGGCCATTAGTGACTGAGCTCCGTACTGTATGCTGGCCATTAGTGACTGAGCGCCGCACTGTATGCTGGCCATTAGTGACTGAGCTCCGCACCGTATGCTGGCCATTAGTGACTGAGCGTCGCACTGTATGCTGGCCATTAGTGACTGAGCGTCACACTGTATGCTGGCCATTAGTGACTGAGCTCCGCACAGTATACTGACCATTAGTGACTGAGCTCCGCACCGTATGCTGACCATTAGTGACTGAGCTCCGCACCGTATGCTGACCATTAGTGACTGAGCTCCGCACTGTATGCTGACCATTAGTGACTGAGCTCCGCACTGTATGCTGGCCATTAGTGACTGAGCGTCGCACTGTATGCTGGCCATTAGTGACTGAGCTCCGCACTGTATGCTGGCCATTAGTGACTGAGCGCCGCACTGTATGCTGGCCATTAGTGACTGAGCTCCGCACTGTATGCTGGCCATTAGTGACTGAGCGTCGCACTGTATGCTGGCCATTAGTGACTGAGCTCCGCACTGTATGCTGGCCATTAGTGACTGAGCGCCGCACTGTATGCTGGCCATTAGTGACTGAGCTCCGCACAGTATACTGACCATTAGTGACTGAGCTCCGCACCGTATGCTGACCATTAGTGACTGAGCTCCGCACTGTATGCTGGCCATTAGTGACTAAGCACCGCACTGTATGCTGACCATTAGTGACTGAGCTCCGCACTGTATGCTGGCCATTAGTGATTGAGCGCCGCACCGTATGCTGACCATTAGTGACTGAGCTCCGCACCGTATGCTGACCATTAGTGACTGAGCTCCGCACCGTATGCTGACCATTAGTGACTGAGCTCCGCACCGTATGCTGACCATTAGTGACTGAGCTCTGCACCGTATGCTGACCATTAGTGACTGAGCTCCGCACTGTATGCTGACCATTAGTGACTGAGCTCCGCACTGTATGCTGACCATTAGTGACTGAGGGGCAGATGTATTAACCTGGAGACGGCATAAGGAAGTGATAAACCAGTGATAAACCAGTGTTAAGTGCAAGGTGATAATGCACCAGCCAATCAGCTCTTAACTGTTAATTTACATATGGGAGCTGATTGGCTGGTATGTTTATCACCTTGCACATATCACTGGTTTATCACTTCCTTATGCCTTCTTCAGGTTAATACATCTGCCCCTGAGCACTGCACTGTATGCTGACCATTAGTGACTGAGCACCGCACTGTATGCTGACCATTAGTGACAGAGCACTGCACTGTATGCTGACCATTAGTGACTGAGCTCTGCACTGTATGCTGGCCATTAGTGACTGAGCGCCGCACTGTATGCTGGCCATTAGTGACTGAGCTCCGCACTGTATGCTGACCATTAGTGACTGAGCTCCGCACCGTATGCTGACCATTAGTGACTTGACACTGCACTGTATGCTGGCCATTAGTGACTGAGCGCCGCACTGTATGCTGGCCATTAGTGACAGAGCACTGCACTGTGTGCTGACCATTAGTGACTGAACTCCGCACTGTATGCTGACCATTAGTGACTGAGCTCCGCACTGTATGCTGGCCATTTAGTGAATGAGCTCCGCACTGTATGCTGGCCATTTAGTGAATGAGCTCTGCACTGTATGCTGTCACCGGGGTTGGGCTCTGCACTGTATGCTGGCACCAGGCAATGGCATCTGCACTGTATGATAGCACCAGGCAATGGGCTCTGCACTGTATGCTGGCCATTAGTGAACGAGCTCTGCACTGTATGCTGGCACCGGGGAATGGGCTCTGCACTGTATGCTGGCACCAGGCAATGGGCTCTGCACTGTATGCTGGCCATTAGTGAACGAGCTCTGCACTGTATGCTGGCACCAGGCAATGGGATCTGCACTGTATGCTGGCACCAGGCAATGGGATCTGCACTGTATGCTGGCACCAGGCATTGGGATCTGCACTGTATGCTAGCACCAGGCAATGGGCTCTGCACTGTATGCTGGCCATTAGTGAACGAGCTCTGCGCTGGACAAGCTGAGTGAGTGGCAAGACAGAGATACAGGCACACTGAGCGAGTGACGGGTCCGATAGACGGGCAAGCTGAGCAAGCAGCATTACAGAGACGGGTAAGCTGTGCGAGCACCATGTACAAGAGACATGGAAGCTGAGTGAGTGGCAGGACAGAGACATGGGCAAGCTGAGCGAGTGACGGGTCCGATAGACGGGCAAGCTGAGCAAGCAGCAGGCCAGATAGACAAGCAAGCTGGGCGAGTGACGGGTCAGAGATACGGGAAGCTAAGCAAGCAACAGGACAGAGACGAGCAAGCTGAGTGAGTGGCAGGACAAAGACATGAGCAAGCCAAGCGAGGGGCAGGTCAGAGAGACAGCCAAGCTGAGGGCACAAGAGGACAGAAAGACAGACAAGTCGGGTAAGTGACAGGACAGAGAGACGGGCAAGCTGAGCAAGTGGTGGGTCAAAGAGACGGGCAAGCTGAGGGAGAGGCAGGACAGAGAGACGGGCAAGCTGAGCGAATGGCGGGTCAGAGAGACAGGCAAGCTGAGTGAGTGGCGGGCCAGAGAGACGGGCAAGCTGAGCGAGTGGCGGGTCAGAGAGATGGGCATGCTGAGCAAGTGACAGGTCAGACAGGCGGGCAAGCTGAGCAGGCAGCAGAACAGCGAGACAAGCAAGCTGAGCGAGAGACGGGTCAGAGATAAGGGCAAGCTGAGCAAGCAGCAGGCCAGATAGAGAAGCAAGCTGAGCGAGAGACGGGTCAGAGATACGGGCAAGCTGAGCAAGCAGCAGACCAGATAGACACGCAAGCGGAGCGAGTGACGGGTCAGAGATACGGGCAAGCTAAGCAAGTGGCAGAACAGGGACAGGCAAGCTGAGCAAGCGGCAGGACAGAGACGGGCAAGCTGGGTGAGCAGCAGGAGGACAGAGAAACAGGCAAGCTGAGTGAGTGGCAGGACAAAGACATGAGCAAGCCGAGCGAGGGGCAGGTCAGAGAGACAGCCAAGCTGAGGGCACAAGAGGACAGAAAGACAGACAAGTCGGGTGAGTGGCAGGACAGAGAGACGGGCAAGCTGACAGGACAGATAGACGGGCAAGCTGAGCAAGTGGTGGGTCAAAGAGACGGGCAAGCTGAGGGAGAGGCAGGACAGAGAGACGGGCAAGCTGAGCGAATGGCGGGTCAGAGAGACGGGCAAGCTGAGGGAGCGGCAGGACAGAGAGACGGGCAAGCCAAGCAAGTGCCAGGTCAGAGAGACAGACAAGCTGAGCGAGCGACAGGTCAGAGAGACGGGTAAGCTGAGGGAGCGGCAGGACAGAGACGGGCAAGCCAAGCAAGTGCCAGGTCAGAGAGACAGACAAGCTGAGCGAGTGGTGGGTCAGAGAGATGGGCAAGCTGAGCGAGAGGCGGGTCAGAAACACAGGCGAGCCGAGTGAGTGGCAGGTCAGAGACACAGGCAAGCTGAGCTAGCGACAGGTCAGAGAGACGGGTAAGCTGAGGGAGCGGCAGGACAGAGAGACGGGCAAGCCAAGCAAGTGCCAGGTCAGAGAGACAGACAAGCTGAGCGAGCGACAGGTCAGAGACGGGTAAGCTGAGGGAGCGGCAGGACAGAGATGGGCAAGCCAAGCAAGTGCCAGGTCAGAGAGACAGACAAGCTGAGCGAGAGGCGGGTCAGAGAGATGGGCAAGCTGAGCGAGTGGCGGGTCAGAGACACAGGCAAGCTGAGCGAGAGGCGGGTCAGAGACACAGGCGAGCCGAGTGAGCGGCAGGTCAGAGACACAGGCAAGCTGAGCGAGCGACAGGTCAGAGAGACGGGTAAGCTGAGGGAGCGGCAGGACAGAGAGACGGGCAAGCCAAGCAAGTGCCAGGTCAGAGAGACAGACAAGCTGAGCGAGCGGCAGACCAGAGATAGAGGATAAGATCTGCCAACACTTGTTTCCTAAGGAGTAAATCGTAGTGAAATGCTGAGTGGATTAACGAGTTATAAAATGAATATGTAAGAGTGTAAATCTAGTGGAAGTAATGTATCCGCCTTCATGCCTCATCTCTGCCTCTGTAACCCTCCACTGCAATTCCTCTATCTTCTTCACACTACTAATTAGATTCTTGCAGTGGGATTCAGTACGTGATCTTACTCTTCAATAGCTAGACCGCGGCGTCTCATCACATAGGAGAAAGTGCTGGTCTTTCCATCAGTGTATAACGGTGACGTTACCACAGGTGACAGGCTGGAGATGTGCCCCACCGTCTCCTGTCTCCGTGTTCCTCCTCCCTATAGCCTGTACAGGGTCCTCTCTACCCCTCGTCTAGCATCGTTCTACCTGTTATGTCACCATTGTGTTTTTATGTGTATCTGTGTGAGTGTTATGCTATGGCGTTATTATGTACAGCTGTTCCTGTATATCTTGCTGCTGCGTCTCTGTGTATGACGACTTATGTGTTTATAAGTTATTTGTGTGCGGACAGTACAGAGCTGTAGAAAATGATGATGATGATGACGATGATACGGCAGTGGTTTTAGGGCCAAAAATAATTTCATCCTATTTTTTTCTAACCATTTTCTGTTCCGTTTGTTCTTGATAACTGCCAGTGGCACTAAATGCAACTGAGCTCCAGAAGACAAAGGGGGTCATTCCGACCTGATCGCACGCTAGGTTTTTTCGCTGTGATGCGATCAGGTCAAAACTGCGCATGCGTATGCACTGCAATGCGCAGGCGCGTCGTACGGTTACAAAGCGGATCATTGCTGAGCGATGGATTTAACGAAGAATCCATTCGCACAGCCGATCGCAAGGAGATTGACAGGAAGAAGGCGTTTGTGGGTGGCAACTAACCGTTTTCTGGGAGTGGTTGGGAAAATGCAGGCGTGTCTAAGCGTTTGCAGGGCGGGTGTCTGACGTCAATTCTGGGACCGGACAGGCTGAAGTGATCGCAGCGGCTGAGTAAGTTCAAACCTACTCAGAAACTGCACAAAACTTTTTTATACCGCTCGGCTGCACACGCGTTCGCACACTTGCAAAGTGAAAATACACTCCCCTATAGGCGGCGGCAATCTGATCGCAGCGCTGCAAGAAGTAGCTAGCGAGCGATCAACTCGGAATGATCCCCTAAGTCAGAGGCCTTTCCAGTGGCTTAAATACAGAGATGGTGTCGGTCACTGGATTTGTGATATCAGTTCAACTGTTGCCTTAAATACACCCGTGTCTTACATGGCTCTGACTGGGAATTTCCTTTCCGAGGTGTTTTATAATCAGCTGCTGCTTTGCTACTCTGTGTGAGATCTGGAAGAGGCCGCCACGCCACGCATCTTCTACCATGTCTGATTAGGCGCAGCGTCTATTCCACGCTCAATCCAGAGTCACAGTGTGGTCATTATATGATGCTGACGCCTCTCTCTGTAATCTATGTCACACTGTGTAATGCGCTGTTACCTCTCTGTACTCCACTGTCCATGCTGAACGCTATAAACCAGCTGTGGTGGAACTATAAGTCCCAGCATGGTCTGTGAGCCCATGACTGCAGGAGTCATCATTCAATTTCCTAAGTAGTTACATACTGTACATGAAACATTTCAGTGTCAGTCTGACGCTTACCATGAATGCCATAGGACATGCTTAGACATGTAGTTCTACCACGGCCTAAGCTTGTCCCGGACTGCCATGTAGGGAGTCCCAGGATTTCCTACCCCTCGCTGGTCTGTGCGATGGTCACTACCTGCTGCTGTAAGAGACTTTGCCTTTGTCAGATCCCCCAGCCCGGCCCTCCTTCTTCCAGGTGTCCCCCAGCCCTCCACCTAACATCACAAGATCTCAGCTGGGGGGCGAATGGAAGACATTATCCTTGAACGTTTCCTCCCCTCTCAGCCCCTAATAGCGTCCTTAGCACTCATCCATGTGACGCTTTTATCCTGAGGGAAGTCTCCATCGTCTTCTGAAGAACCAGAGGTCGCTTCTTACTGATCCCGAAAAGAATGTCTCCGTATGGCGGGGCAGAAGCGAGTTCCCGCACCACAGCGGGGAAGTGGATCCTAATTCTGATTAATATTATAAAAGGCAACTCCTGACCTCAATCTTCAGAGAAATATCACTATGTTACACTTACGTATAGGAATTAATTAGCAGACGAGCATCTGTGCGGTATCCGCACATTACTATAAGTAACATATTGGCATTTGTAGAGTCGCAGCCATCGCACAAGATTGATGCTATTAATTATCTAGATACATACTGTTCATTATAGCTCAAATAACTGTGATTTATCTTCTCATTTCCTGCCATCCACGTACGTTATCTCCCCCAATATCTGTACTGGGATTCCACATAAATCACGCTTTACGGTATTCCGGCGGCTGGGAGCGAGGGCTGTGTGCTGGGGTGACGGCTGGGAGGAGGGGACGCGCTGTGGCGCAATGGGAAGTGTTGGTCTTTACAAGGTGTCTAAATTTGCAGTCACAGGCTCAGACGCGCCCCTGATAGTCACGCCACACCTGCGTATTTGAAGCCACCCCCGGTACCTACAAGCGCTCACTACATGTTCCTCCCATTGCGAATAAAGCCTCTCTGCATCCGCCGTCGCTAATCAATTGCTGCACGTGCAAAGTGTGACTGTGACACGGTAGCATCTAGTTTACCTTCTTGGAGAGGACCTTTCCCATAACCCCCTGGGTCCATATCACAATCTATTTGGAATAGTAAAGTGTGGCGAGCGAGACACAACCACTGTGACAAACGCCCAGTACAAACACAGAAATCACTGCGCAAACATCGGCGCTGCATCCTCCACTGAATCAGACCCTATAAGATGAGTAAATCTATAATGTAGGAGACGCAACAATGCTTAGTTTAGGACTTGGCAGAAGAACTGACACTTCGTAGTTTCATAGTTGTGACGGCTGCATGGCCTCTATGTACATGAAGTGACTCATTGCCAGACTGATCAAAGTCCCTGGTCTGACGATGTGTAACGCGGACAGCCGTCCTGGTGATGCCATTGCCGGAGGTGATCCAGAAGACTTGTGGCCAGACATGGAGCAAGCTAACAGTGCCTCTGTTTTCCTAACCCGAGCCGTCCTGGCTACATACATTTTTAAGGCCCTGACTACATCAAGGGACTTGGAATCCTCCAAGTCACCCGTAGCCACAGGCACCACAATAGGGTGGTTCATATAAAATGAAGAAACCATCTTTAGCAAAAATTGAGGACGAGTGAGATTTTAGGAACTGTAACACCACGTTAAGGTCCCATGGTGCCACAAAAGGGGGCTGGATATGCAGCACTCCCTTTACAAAAGTCTGGACTTCTGGGAGAGAAGCCAATTCCTTCTGAAAGAAAAGTGAGAGGGCTGAAATCTGCACCTTAATGGAGCCTAACTTTAGGCCCATATCCACTCCTGTCTGTAGAAAGTGGAGAAAACGGCCCAGATGGAAATCTTCAGTAGGAGCATTCTTGGCTTCACACCAAGATACATACTTCCTCCAGATGCGGCGATAATGTTTCGCCGTCACCTCCTTCCTAGCCTTAATCAGAGTAGGGATGACTTCCTCCGGAATACCTTTCCCCGTTAGGATTTGGTGTTCAACCACCATGCCTTCAAACGTAACCGCGGTAAGTCTTGGAACACGCAGGGCCCCTGCTGCAACAGGTCTTCCCTGAAAGGAAGAGGCCACCGATCTTCTGTGAGTATTTCCTGAAGATCTGAATACCAGGCCCTTCGAGGCCAATCTGGAACAATGAGTATTGTCTGCACTCTTTTTCGTCTTATGATTCTCAGTATTTTTGAGTTGAGCGGAAGAGGAGGGAACACATAGACCGACTGAAACACCCATGGTGTCACCAGGGCGCCCACCGCTACTGCCTGAGGGTCCCTTGACCTGGCACAATACCTTCGAAGCTTCCTGTTGAGGCGTGACGCCATCATGTCTATTTGTGGAAGTCCCCACTGACTTGTTATTTCTGCAAAAACTTCCTGATGAAGTCCCCACTCTCCTGGATGGAGATCGTGTCTGCTGAGGAAGTCTGCTTCCCAGTTGTCCACTCCCGGAATGAAGACTGCTGACAGAGCGCTTACATGATTTTCCGCCCAGCGAAGAATCCTGGTGGCTTCCGCCATTGCCACTCTGCTCCTTGGCGGTGTACATGAGCCACGGCTGTGACGTTGTCTGATTGAATCAGAACTGGTAGGTCGCGAAGAATATTCTCCGCTTGTCGTAGGCCGTTGTATATGGCCCTCAATTCCAGTACGTTGATGTGTAGACAAGCCTCCTGGCTTGACCATAGTCCCTGAAAATTTCTTCCTTGTGTGACTGCTCCCCATCCTCGGAGGCTCGCGTCCGTGGTCACCAGAACCCAGTCTTGAATGCCGAACCTGCGACCCTCTAGAAGGTGAGCACTTTGCAGCCACCACAGGAGAGACACCCTGGCCCTGTGGGACAGGCTCATTTTCTGATGAATTTGTAGATGGGACCCCGACCACTTGTCCAGAAGGTCCCACTGAAACGTCCTCGCATGGAACCTGCCAAACGGAATGGCCTCGTAGGTCGCCACCATTTTTCCCAGTACTCGAGTGCATTGATGGACTGACACTCTTTTCGGTTTTAACAGGTCTCTGACCATGTTCTGGAGTTCCTGGGCTTTTTCCATTGGGAGAAAAACCCTCTTTTGTTCCGTGTCCAGAATCATGCCTAAGAAAGATAGCCGAGTCGTTGGAACCAACTGTGACTTAGGTAGATTTAGAATCCAGTCATGCTGCTGCAGCACTCTCAGGGAGAGCGACACTCTTTTCTGCAACTGATCTCTCGATTTCGCTTTTATCAGGAGATTGTCCAAGTACGGGATAATTGTGACTCCCTGCCTGCGCAGGAGCACCATCATTTCCGCCATTACCTTGGTGAAAATCCTCGGGGCCGTGGAAAGCCCAAACGGCAACGTCTGAAACTGGTAATGACAGTCCTGTACAGCGAATCTCAGGTACGCCTGATGAGGGGGATATATGGGGACATGAAGGTATGCATCCTTTATGTCTAGTGATACCATAAAATCCCCCCTTTCCAGGCTGGAGATAACTTTCATTTCTTACACTCCAAATACATTTCTGCAACCACTTTATCTACGCTTTTGACTCTTTTCATACTAAATCTACACCCCTTGAGCCTACACTGCTTTTCTCACCTGGATTTCAGCAAATCTTCTGCTTGGATTCACTTGCAGTCTCCTCTCCTACTTCCACTTTCCCTCAACCTATTTACCTACTTAACACTATGTCAAGGCTTTCCTATACTCCCCACATCACTCAGTGTCTACCTAATAATGTATCTTTATCCTTCCCCCCTAGTCTCCTACACCTCCTCCTCTCTTCCCTCCTCTGTCTCCCCTCCATCCCTCTGTTTCCTACCCCCACCTTTCCTGTTACCCCACTTTCATTCACCTCTGCCCCATGGTCCTGCTACCCCACAACTCAGCCCTGCTCCCTCTCTCCCTTCCCTGTCACCTGCCCACACCCCCATCCACATCACACTGACCTCCCTCCCTGCCCACCTCCTGCAGTTTCCCCTCCTAGCTCAGGCACCCGTACCATCACTACTCTCTCATCATCCCTGCCCTCAAAGTTAATCCCACCTCATCGCTACAGCAACCCTGAAAATCTCATTCACATCTCTCCCACAAACTCATACCCCCTATCCTGTGCACTCTGGAATGCCAGATCTGTTTGTAACAAACTGGTCCCCACTCATGACCTTTTCATTTCCAACTCCCTACACCTACTAGCCATTACTGAAACTTGGATTACACCCTCTGACACTACTTCTGCTGCTGCTCTCTCTGCTGGGGGCCTCACATTCACACACACACCCCGACCTGGGGGTCGCCATGGGGGTGGTGTTGGGGTCCTTTTACCTTCTAGTTATTCCTACCAACTCATACCACCAGAACCATCCCTTATATTCTCTACATTTGAGGTCCACGCCATACGCCTCTTCCAACCAGTCCATCTTAGAGTAGCTGTCATTTACCGCCCCCCTGGCACTGCTTCCAAATTCATCGACAACTTTGCTTCCTGGCTTCCTCACTTCCTCTCTTCTGACATTCCCACCATTATTCTAGGAGATTTCAACATCCCTATTGACATCCCCACACAATCCCCTGCCTCTAAACTCCTTAACCTCACCTCTTCACTTGGTCTCTCCCAGTGGACCTCCTCACCCTCCCATGTGAATGGGAGCTCACTGGATCTGGTCTTCACTCACCGCTGTGATATTTCTGATTTTTCCAACTCCCCATTTCCCCTCTCTGACCACCACCTGCTCTCCTTTAACCTATCTCTCTCGACTTCCCCATCTCTACCTCCTAAGGCTACCATCACTAAGCGTAACATTGAAGCTATTGACACCACATTCCTTTCCTCCCTGTTTGACTCACTTCTCTCTCCTATTCTCTCTCTCTCATGCCCTGAACAAGCCACTTCCACATACAATGCTTCCCTTACTTCTGCTCTTGACTCTGTTGCTCCACCAACCACTATTCACCCTCGCAAATTAACACCTCAACCCTGGCACACCAAATGCACCAGATATCTGCAAAAATGCTCACGTACTGCTGAGCGACACTGGAGGAAATCACGCTCTAAGGCAGACTTCCTCCATTTCAAACTTATGCTTTCATCCTTCAGTGCTGCCCTTTCTCTTGCTAAACAGTCATACTTCAAGAACCTCATCTCCTCCCAGTCTTCCAACCCCAGGCGCCTCTTTGCCACTCTCAACTCACTCCTCTGCCCACCTCCACCTCGTCTCTCTTCCTCACTCTCTCTGCTCTTGACTTTGCCACTTACTTCACATCCAAAATTGACTCCATACGTCAGGACATCACATCACACCAGACCATCAGTAACCAGCCTTCTCCCATCCCTTACCAACCCTCCCCATCCCTCGCACCAACTCTGTCATCTTTCTCCCATGCATCTGGAGAGGAAGTCATGGCCCTCATTCGTTCCTGTCCCCTCACCACCTCCCCACTTGACCCTATCCCCTCCTGCCTCCTCCGCTACCTCTCTTCTTCTGCTTGTTCCCATCTTTCCCACCTTCTCAATCTCTCCCTATCATCAGGCACTGTCCCCTCTGCCTTCAAGCATGCACTCATCTCTCCTATTCTTAAAAAACCTACCCTTGATCCAAACACTCTCACCAACTACCGACCCATCTCTCTCCTCCCTTTTGCCTCCAAACTCCTTGAGCGTATTGTCTACAACCGCCTTACTTCCTTTCTTTCCTCACACTCACTGCTTGACCCATTCCAATCTGGCTTACGTCCTCTCCACTCCACTGAAACTGCCCTTACAAAAGTATGCAATGACCTCCATGCTGCTAAATCTAAGGGACACTACTCTCTACTTATTCTACTTGATCTCTCTGCTGCTTTTGACACTGTGGACCATCCTCTCCTACTGCAAATCCTTCACTCCATTGGTCTGCGTGACACTGCCCTCTCTTGGTTGTCGTCCTACCTTTCTAACCGTTCATTCTCTGTCTCCTCTCATGACTCCATCTCCCCCTCACTTCCACTAACTGTAGGGGTACCCCAAGGTTCTGTCCTTGGTCGTCTTCTCTTCTCTCTCTATACGTCCTCACTAGGTAAGCTCATTAGTTCTTTTGGTTTCCAATATCATCTTTATGCTGATGACACTCAAATCTATCTTTCCTCTCCAGACCTCTCCCCTACTCTCCTCTGTCTCTCTGCTATCTCTTCCTGGATGTCCCAGCGCTTTCTTAAACTTAACATGTCTAAGACCGAGCTGATCATCTTCCCTCCCTCCCGCATAACCTCACCTCCTACAATCTCATTATCTATTGATGGCACTACTATCTCCTCTACCCCCCAAGTGCGCTGTCTTGGAGTAATCCTTGACTTCTCCCTCTCCTTCAAACCTCACATTCAGCACCTCTCACAAACCTGCCGTTTTCATCTAAAAAATATTTCCAGGATCAGACCCTTTCTGACCCAGGATGCTACTAAGACTCTTATCCACTCACTGGTCATCTCCAGACTGGACTACTGTAATCTCCTCCTGACTGGCATTCCTGACAAATACCTCTCTCCACTCCAATCTATCCTCAATGCTGCTGCCCGGCTCATTTTCCTCACCAAACGCACTACGTCCACCTCTCCTCTCTTACTAGACCTTCACTGGCTCCCCTTCCCTTTCAGAATCCATTTCAAGCTTCTCACACTTGCTTACAAAGCCCTCACCCACTCCTCTCCCATCTACATCTCTGATCTTATCTCGCTTTACACTCCCACCCGTCCTCTTCGCTCTGCTAATGCTCGCCGACTCTCCTGCCTACGGATTACTTCCTCCCACTCCTACCTCCAAGATTTTTCAGGCGCTGCACCACTTCTCTGGAATTCCCTACCTCTCCCCCTCAGATTCTCCACCTCTCTACAAAACTTCAAACGGGCTCTCAAGACCCACTTCTACACCAAACCCAGCCAAATCTCATCCTAAACCTCTGTTCCACGCTCTCTATGTACCCCATCTGTCTCACCCCTGTCTGTCTACCCCTCCCCGTTAGAATGTAAGCTCTCACGAGCAGGGCCCTCTTCCCTCATGTGCTTACTCTTTTCTTACTTTAATAATCTTCAACTGCACCAATTCCATCAGTCTTCTGCCACCTGATACTTATTCCAGTGTCATCTGCTGATGTAGCTATGTTTATTTACCCTGTACTTGTCCTATATTGTCGTCAACTGTAAGTTGCTGTTTTCTTGTTTGATTATTTGTTTATGTACTCTGTAATTAGGCGCTGCGGAACCCTTGTGGCGCCATATAAATAAAGGATAATAATAATAATAATAACTGCCCTGAGCGATTCCATCTTGAATTTGAACTTTTTCAAGTACAGGTTTAGGGATTTTAGATTTAGAATGGGTCTGACCGAGCCATCCGGTTTCGGGACCACAAACAGGGTTGAATAGTACCCCTTTCCCTGTTAAACTAGGGGAACCTTGACAATCACTTGCTGAATTGCAGCTAAAACTATCTCCCTCTCTGGGGGAGAAGCTGGTAAAGCCGATTTGAAAAATCGGCGCGGAGGCATCTCTTCGAATTCCAGCTTGTAGCCTTGGGATACAATTTCCATCGCCCAAGGATCCACGTCTGACTGAACCTAGACGTGGCTGAAGAGTCGAAGACGTGCCCCCACCGGCACAGACTCCCTCAGTGGGCCCCAGCGTCATGCGGTGGATTTAGTAGAAGCCGGGGAGGACTTCTGTTCCTGGGAACTGGCCGTAGCAGGCATTCTTTTCCCTCTACCCTTACCTCTGGCGATGAAGGAAGAGCCCCGACCTCTTCTGGACTTATGTGACCGAAAGGACTGCATCTGATATTGTGGTGTTTTCTTTTGCTGTGAGGGAACATAAGGCAAAAAAGTTGATTTACCCGCGGTAGCTGTGGAAACCAGGTCCGCGAGACCTTCCCCAAATAAAACCTCACCCTTGTAAGGCAAAACCTCCATATGCTTCTTTGAGTCTGCATCACCTGTCCATTGGCGGGTCCACAGGGCTCGCCTAGCCGAAATCGCCATGGCGTTGGCTCTCGAACCTAGCAGCCCAACGTCTCTCTGAGCGTCTCTCATATATAACGCTGCGTCTTTAATGTGACCTAAGGTCAATAAAATGGTATCCCTGTCTAGAGTATCAATGTCAGCTGACAAGGTATCTGTCCAAGCTGCTACAGCGCTACAAATCCAAGCCGATGCTATTGCCGGTCTGAGCAAAGCACCCGTATGTGTATATATTGATTTTAAGGTAGTTTCCTGTCTGCGATCAGCAGGATCCTTGAGGGCTGCCGTGTCTGGAGACGTCAGCGCCACCTTCTGGGACAAGCGCCGTTAAACTAAAGCCTTGTCCACCCTGGGCGAGGATTCCCACCGTAACCTGTCCTGTGAGGGGAAAGGATACGCCATAAGAATCCTCTTGGGAATCTGCAGTTTTTTGTCTGGAGTTTCCCAAGCTTTTTCAAATAACGCGTTCAGCTCATGAGATGGGGGAAAGGTTACCTCAGGTTTCTTTTCCTTAAACATGCATACCTTCATGTCAGGGACCGAGGGGTCATCTGTGATATGCAAAACATCTTTTATTGCAATAATCATATAATGAATACTTTTGGCCACCTTGGGTGTAACCTCGCATCATCGTAGTCGACACTGGAGTCAGAATCCGTGTCGGTATCAGTGTCTGCTACTTGGGACAGGGGACGTTTTTGAGACCCTGAAGGGCCCTGTGACACAGTCAAAGCCATTGATTGACTACCTGCATTATCCCTGGACTCTGCTTTGTCCAATCTCTTATGTAATAAAGACACATTTGCATTTAAACCATTCCACATATCCAACCAATCAGGTGTCGGCGTTGCCGACGGAGACACCACAATCATCTGCTCCGCCTCCTCCTTAGATGAGCCTTCCGCTTCAGACATGCCGACACACACGTACCGGCACCCGCACACACTCAGGGATATATCTATATGGAGACAGTCCCCCAATAAGGCCCTTTGGAGAGACAGAGAGAGAGTATGCCAGCACACACCCAGCGCCACCGGAAACTGGAATAAAATCCCAGTTAGTACAGCGCTTTTATATAAATAATAAGATTTTACACTTACCGGTAAATCTATTACTCGTAGTCCGTAGAGGATGCTGGGACTCCGTAAGGACCATGGGGAATAGACGGACTCCGCAGGAGACATGGGCACTTTAAGAAAGACTTTAGACTCTGGGTGTGCACTGGCTCCTACCTCTATGCCCCTCCTCCAGACCTCAGTTAGAAAACTGTGCCCAGAGGAGATGGACAGTACGAGGAAAGGATTTTTGTTAATCCAAGGGCAAGATTCATACCAGCCACACCAATCACACCGTATAACTTGTGATAAACTACCCAGTTAACAGTATGAACAAACAACATAGTCTCGGTACAAACCGATGAACTATAATAATAAGAATTTACTTACCGATAATTCTATTTCTCGGAGTCCGTAGTGGATGCTGGGGTTCCTGAAAGGACCATGGGGAATAGCGGCTCCGCAGGAGACAGGGCACAAAAAGTAAAGCTTTCCGATCAGGTGGTGTGCACTGGCTCCTCCCCCTATGACCCTCCTCCAAGCCTCAGTTAGGTACTGTGCCCGGACGAGCGTACACAATAAGGGAGGAATTTTGAATCCCGGGTAAGACTCATACCAGCCACACCAATCACACCGTACAACTTGTGATCAAACCCAGTTAACAGTATGATAACAGAGGAGCCTCTGAAAGATGGCTTCCTAAACAATAACCCGAATTAGTTAACAATAACTATGTACAATTATTGCAGATAATCCGCACTTGGGATGGGCGCCCAGCATCCACTACGGACTCCGAGAAATAGAATTATCGGTAAGTAAATTCTTATTTTCTCTATCGTCCTAGTGGATGCTGGGGTTCCTGAAAGGACCATGGGGATTATACCAAAGCTCCCAAACGGGCGGGAGAGTGCGGATGACTCTGTAGCACCGAATGAGAGAACTCCAGGTCCTCCTTAGCCAGAGTATCAAATTTGTAAAATTTTACAAACGTGTTCTCCCCTGACCACGTAGCTGCTCGGCAAAGTTGTAATGCCGAGACCCCTCGGGCAGCCGCCCAAGATGAGCCCACCTTCCTTGTGGAGTGGGCCTTTACAGATTTAGGCTGTGGCAGGCCTGCCACAGAATGTGCAAGTTGGATTGTGCTACAGATCCAACGAGCAATCGTCTGCTTAGACGCAGGGGCACCCATCTTGTTGGGTGCATACAATATAAACAACGAGTCAGATTTTCTGACTCCAGCTGTCCTTGCAATATATATTTTTAATGCTCTGACAACGTCCAGTAACTTGGAGTCCTCCAAGTCACTTGTAGCCGCAGGCACTACAACAGGCTGGTTCAGATGAAATGCTGACACCACCTTAGGGAGAAAATGCGGACGAGTCCGCAGTTCTGCCCTGTCCGAATGGAAAATCAGATATGGGCTTTTGTAAGATAAAGCTGCCAGTTCTGACACTCTCCTGGCCGAAGCCAGGGCTAGTAACATGGTCACTTTCCATGTGAGATATTTTAAATCCACCTTTTTTAGTGGTTCAAACCAATGAGATTTTAGAAATTCCAAAACCACATTGAGATCCCACGGTGCCACTGGAGGCACCACAGGAGGCTGTATATGCAGCACTCCCTTAACAAAAGTCTGGACTTCAGGAACTGAAGCCAATTCTTTTTGAAAGAAAATCGACAGGGCCGAAATTTGAACCTTAATAGATCCCAATTTGAGACCCATAGACAATCCTGATTGCAGGAAATGTAGGAATCGACCCAGTTGAAATTCCTCCGTCGGAGCACTCCGATCCTCGCACCACGCAACATATCTTCGCCAAATGCGGTGATAGTGTTGCACGGTTACTTCCTTCCTTGCTTTAATCAAAGTAGGAATGACTTCTTCCGGCATGCCTTTTTCCTTTTGGATCCGGTGTTCAACCGCCATGCCGTCAAACGCAGCCGCGGTAAGTCTTGAAACAGACAGGGACCCTACTGAAGCAAGTCCCTCCTTAGAGGTAGAGGCCACGGATCTTCCGTGATCATCTCTTGAAGTTCCGGGTACCAAGTCCTTCTTGGCCAATCCGGAACCACTAGTATCGTTCTTACGCCTCTTTGCCGTATAATTCTCAATACTTTTGGTATGAGAGGCAGAGGAGGAAACACATACACCGACTGGTACACCCAAGGCGTTACCAGCGCGTCCACAGCTATTGCCTGCGGATCTCTTGACCTGGCGCAATACCTGTCCAGTTTTTTGTTGAGGCGAGACGCCATCATGTCCACCATTGGTCTTTCCCAACGGGTTACCAGCATGTGGAAGACTTCCGGATGAAGTCCCCACTCTCCCGGGTGAAGGTCGTGTCTGCTGAGGAAGTCTGCTTCCCAGTTGTCCACTCCCGGGATGAACACTGCTGACAGTGCTATCACATGATTCTCTGCCCAGCGAAGAATCCTTGCAGCTTCTGCCATTGCACTCCTGCTTCTTGTGCCGCCCTGTCTGTTTACATGGGCGACTGCCGTGATGTTGTCCGACTGGATCAACACCGGTTTTCCTTGAAGCAGAGGTTCTGCCTGGCTTAGAGCATTGTAGATTGCTCTTAGTTCCAGAATGTTTATGTGAAGAGACGTTTCCAGGCTCGTCCACACTCCCTGGAAGTTTCTTCCTTGTGTGACTGCTCCCCAGCCTCTCAGGCTGGCGTCCGTGGTCACCAGGATCCAATCCTGTATGCCGAATCTGCGGCCCTCCAATAGATGAGCACTCTGCAACCACCACAGAAGAGATACCCTTGTCCTTGGAGACAGGGTTATCCGCTGGTGCATCTGAAGATGCGACCCTGACCATTTGTCCAACAGATCCCTCTGGAAAATTCGTGCATGGAATCTGCCGAATGGAATTGCTTCGTAAGAAGCCACCATTTTTCCCAGGACTCTTGTGCATTGATGTACAGACACCTTTCCTGGTTTTAGGAGGTTCCTGACAAGCTCGGATAACTCCTTGGCTTTTTCCTCCGGGAGAAAAACCTTTTTCTGAACCGTGTCCAGAATCATCCCTAGGAACAGCAGACGAGTTGTCGGCATTAACTGGGATTTTGGAATATTCAGAATCCAGCCGTGCTGTTTTAGCACTTCTTGAGACAGTGCTAATCCCCTCTCTAGCTGTTCTCTGGACCTTGCCCTTATTAGGAGATCGTCCAAGTATGGGATAATTAATACGCCTTTTCTTCGAAGAAGAATCATCATCTCGGCCATTACCTTTGTAAAGACCCGAGGTGCCGTGGACAATCCGAACGGCAGCGTCTGAAACTGATAGTGACAGTTTTGTACAACGAACCTGAGGTACCCCTGGTGTGAGGGGTAAATTGGAACGTGGAGGTACGCATCCTTGATGTCCAAGGACACCATAAAGTCCCCTTCTTCCAGGTTCGCTATCACTGCTCTGAGTGACTCCATTTTGAACTTGAACTTCTTTATGTACAGGTTCAAGGACTTCAGATTTAGAATAGGTCTTACCGAGCCGTCCGGCTTCGGTACCACAAATAGAGTGGAATAATACCCCTTTCCCTGTTGTAGAAGAGGTACCTTGACTATCACCTGCTGAGAGTACAGCTTGTGAATGGCTTCCAAAACCGTCTCCCTTTCTGAGGGGGACGTTGGTAAAGCAGACTTCAGGAAACGGCGAGGCGGATCTGTCTCTAGTTCCAACCTGTACCCCTGAGATATTATCTGCAGGATCCAGGGATCTACCTGCGAGTGAGCCCACTGCGCGCTGAAATTCTTGAGACGACCGCCCACCGCCCCCGAGTCCGCTTGAGAAGCCCCAGCGTCATGCTGAGGCTTTTGTAGAAGCGGGGGATGGCTTCTGTTCCTGGGAAGGAGCTGCCTGTTGGTGTCTCTTCCCCCTTCCTCTGCCTCGTGGCAGATATGAATATCCCTTTGCTCTCTTGTTTTTAAAGGAACGAAAGGGCTGCGGTTGAAAAGTCGGTGTCTTTTTCTGTTGGGGAGTAGCTTGAGGTAAAAAGGTGGATTTCCCGGCTGTAGCCGTGGCCACCAAATCTGATAGACCGACTCCAAATAACTCCTCCCCTTTATACGGCAAAACTTCCATATGCCGTTTTGAGTCCGCATCGCCTGACCACTGTCGCGTCCATAAACTTCTTCTGGCCGAAATGGACATAGCACTTACCCGTGATGCCAGTGTGCAGATATCCCTCTGTGCATCACGCATATAAAGAAATGCATCCTTTATTTGCTCTAAAGACAGTAAAACATTGTCCCTATCCAGGGTATCAATATTTTCAATCAGGGACTCTGACCAAGCTACTCCAGCACTGCACATCCAGGCTGTCGCTATAGCTGGTCGTAGTATAACACCTGTATGTGTGTATATACTTTTTTGGATATTTTCCATCCTCCTATCTGCTGGATCTTTAAGTGCGGCCGTCTCAGGAGAGGGTAACGCCACTTGTTTAGATAAGCGTGTGAGCGCCTTGTCCACCCTAGGAGGTGTTTCCCAGCGCGCCCTAACCTCTGACGGGAAAGGGTATAAAGCTAATAACTTCTTTGAAATTAGCATCTTTTTATCGGGGGCAACCCACGCTTCATCACATACATCATTTAGTTCTTCTGATTCAGGAAAAACTATAGGTAGTTTTTTCACACCCCACATAATACCCTGTTTAGTGGTACCTGTAGTATCAGCTAAATGTAACGCCTCCTTCATTGCCAAAATCATATAACGTGTGGCCCTACTGGAAAATACGGTTGATTCGTCACCGTCGCCACTGGAATCAGTGCCTGTGTCTGGGTCTGTGTCGACCGACTGAGGCAAAGGGCGTTTTACAGCCCCTGACGGTGTTTGAGGCGCCTGGACAGGCACTAACTGATTGTCCGGCCGTCTCATGTCGTCAAACGACTGCTTTAGCGTGTTGACACTATCCCGTAATTCCATAAATAAAGGCATCCATTCTGGTGTCGACCCCCTAGGAGGTGACATCCCCATATTTGGCAATTGCTCCGCCTCCACACCAATATCGTCCTCATACATGTCGACACACACGTACCGACACACAGCAGACACACAGGGAATGCTCTTAACGAAGACAGGACCCCACTAGCCCTTTGGGGAGACAGAGGGAGAGTTTGCCAGCACACACCAAAAGCGCTATATATGACAGGGATAGCCTTATAATAAGTGCTCCCTGTATAGCTGCTTTTATAATATAATTTTTGCCACTATTTTGCCCCCCCTCTCTTGTTTTACCCTGTTTCTGTAGTGCAGTGCAGGGGAGAGACCTGGGAGCCGTCCTGACCAGCGGAGCTGTGTAAGGAAAATGGCGCTGTGTGCTGAGGAGATAGGCCCCGCCCCTTTTCCGGCGGGCTCGTCTCCCGCTCTTTAGTGTATTCTGGCAGGGGTTAAATATCTCCATATAGCCCCCGGAGGCTATATGTGAGGTATTTTTTAGCCAAATAGGTTTTCATTTGCCTCCCAGGGCGCTCCCCTCCCAGCGCCCTGCACCCTCAGTGACTGCCGTGTGAAGTGTGCTGAGAGGAAAATGGCGCACAGCTGCAGTGCTGTGCGCTACCTTTAGAAGACTGAGGAGTCTTCTGCCGCCGATTCTGGACCTCTTCATGTTTCAGCATCTGCAAGGGGGCCGGCGGCGAGGCTCCGGTGACCATCCAGGCTGTACCTGTGATCGTCCCTCTGGAGCTGATGTCCAGTAGCCAAGAAGCCAATCCATCCTGCACGCAGGTGAGTTCACTTCTTCTCCCCTAAGTCCCTCGTTGCAGTGATCCTGTTGCCAGCAGGACTCACTGTAAAATAAAAAACCTAAGCTAAACTTTCTCTAAGCAGCTCTTTAGGAGAGCCACCTAGATTGCACCCTTCTCGGCCGGGCACAAAAATCTAACTGAGGCTTGGAGGAGGGTCATAGGGGGAGGAGCCAGTGCACACCACCTGATCGGAAAGCTTTACTTTTTGTGCCCTGTCTCCTGCGGAGCCGCTATTCCCCATGGTCCTTTCAGGAACCCCAGCATCCACTAGGACGATAGAGAAATAACCCTTATGTAAGCAATAACTATATACAAGTCTTGCAGAAGAAGTCCGCACTTGGGGACGGGCGCCCAGCATCCTCTACGGACTACGAGAAATAGATTTACCGGTAAGTGTAAAATCTTATTTTCTCTAACGTCCTAGAGGATGCTGGGACTCCGTAAGGACCATGAGGATTATACCAAAGCTCCCAAACGGGCGGGAGAGTGCGGATGACTCTGCAGCACCGATTGAGCAAACAGGAGGTCCTCCTCAGCTAGGGTATCAAACTTATAGAACTTTGCAAAGGTGTTAGACCCCGACCAAGTAGCTGCTCGGCACAACTGTAATGCCGAGACCCCTCGGGCAGCCGCCCAAGAAGAGCCCACCTTCCTAGTGGAATGGGCCTTAACCGATTTTGGCAATGGCAATCCTGCAGAAGAATGTGCTTGCTGAATCGTGTTACAGATCCAGCGAGCGATAGTCTGCTTTGAAGCAGGTGCGCCAACCTTATCGGCTGCATACAGGATAAACAGCGCCTCTGTCTTCCTGACCCTAGCTGTTCTGGCCACATAAATCTTCAAAGCCCTGACCACATCAAGTGACTCGGAATCCTCCAAGTCTCGCGTAGCCACAGGCACGACAATAGGTTGGTTCATATGAAAAGATGAGACCACTTTAGGCAGGAATTGAGGACGAGTTCTCAATTCTGCCCTATCCACATGAAAAACCAGATAGGGACTTTTATATGACAAAGCCGCTAATTCCGAAACACGCCTTGCAGAAGCTAAGGCCAACAACATGACCACCTTCCAAGTGAAATATTTCAACTCCACTGTTTTGAGTGGTTCAAACCAAGGTGACTTGAGGAAACTTAATACCACGTTAAGAATCCAAGGCGCCACCGGAGGTATAAAAGGAGGCTGAATATGCAGCACTCCCTTCACAAATGTCTGTACTTCAGGAAGAGAAGCCAATTCTTTTTGAAAGAGAATGGACAAGGCCGAAATTTGAACCTTTATGGATCCTAATTTTAGGCCCAAATTCACTCCTGTTTGAAGGAAGTGATGTAAAAGACCCAAATGGAACTCCTCCGTAGGAGCAGTCCTGGCCTCACACCAAGAAACAATATATTTCGCCATATGCGGTGATAATGTTTCGATGTCACGTCCTTCCTAGCCTTAATCAGGGTAGGAACGACCTCCTCCGGAATACCTTTTTCCGCTAGGATCTGGCATTCAAACGCCATGCCGTCAAACGCAGCCACGGTAAGTCTGGGAACAGACAGGGCCCCTGTTGCAGCAGGTCCTGCCTTATAGGAAGAGGCCACGGATCTTCTGTGAGCAACTGTTGCAGATCCGGATACCAAGTCCGTCATAGCCAATCTGGAACAATGAGGATTGTTCTCACTCTTCTTTGCCTTATTATTCTCAACACCTTGGGTATGAGAGGCAAAGTAGGGAACACATAGACCGATCTGAACACCCATGGTGTCACCAGAGCGTCTACAGCTACCGCCTGAGGGTCTCTTGACCTGGCGCAATATCGCTTTAGCTTTTTGTTGAGACGGGACGCCATCATGTCTATCTGAGGCAGTCCCCACCGACCCGCGATCTGTGCGAAGACTTCGTGATGAAGTCCCTACTCTCCCGTATGCAGGTCGTGCCGCTTGACGTAGGCCGTTGTATATGGCCCTCAACTCCAGGACGTTGATGTGGAGACAAGTCTCTAGAGTTGACCAGAGACCTTGGAAATTTCTTCCCAGTGTGACTGCTCCCCAACCTCAGAGGCTTGCGTCCGTGGTCACCAGGATCCAGTCCTGAATGCCGAACCTGTGGCCTTCCAGGTGGTGAGCACTGTGCAGCCACCACAGGAGAGATATCCTGGCTCTGGGAGACAGGGTGATCCTTTGATGCATTTGTTAATGAGACCCGGACCATTTGTCCAGTAGGTCCCATTGAAAAGTCCTCGCATGGAACCAGCCGAAGGGGATGGCCTCGTACGATGCCACCATCTTCCCCAGGACACGTGTGCAGTGAAGCACTGAAACCTTTTTTGGCTTTAATAGGTTCCTGACCAGAGCTATGAGCTCCTGAGCCTTTTCCATCGGAAGAAAAACCTTTTTCTGTTCTGTGTCCAGAATCAGGCCCAAAAAGGTCAGACGCGTTGTAGGAACCAGCTGGGACTTCGGAATATTGAGAATCCAGTAACTTCTCTCGAGATCTCGCCTTTATGAGGAGATCATCCAAGTATGGGATAATTGTGACACCCTGCTTGCGCAGGAGCACCATCATTTCCGCCATTACCTTGGTGAAAATTCTCGGGGCCGTGGAACGCCCAAACGGCAACGTCTGAAATTGGTAATGACAGTCCTGTACCGCAAATCTCAGGAACGCCTGGTGAGGAAGAAAAATCGGAACATGAAGGTAAGCATCCTTTATGTTCAGGGAAACCATCCAATTCCCCCCCCCTCCAGGCTGGCGACGACCGCTCTGAGCGATTCCATCTTGAACTTGAACTTTTTCAAGTACAGGTTCAGGGATTTCAGATTCAAAATGGGTCTGACCGAACCGTCCGGTTTCGGAACCACAAACAGGGTTGAGTAATACCCCTTTCCTTGCTGGAGAAGAGGAACCTTGACTATCACCTGTTGCAGATACAATTTTTGAATTGCAGTTAACACTAACTCCTTTTCTGACGGAGAAGCTGGCAGAGCCAATTTGAAAAACCGGCGAGGAGGCATCTCTTCGAATTCCAGCCTGTATCCCTGAGAAACAATCTCTATTGCCCAGGGATCCACCTGTGAGTGAACCCAGACGTGGCTGAAAAATCGAAGACGTGCCCCCACTTGAGCTGACCCCCCCAGGGAAGCCCCAGCGTCATGCGGTGGATTTTGCAGACGTAGGAAGGGACTTCTGCTCCTGGGAACTAGCTGTGTGCAGCTTTTTTCCCTTGCCTTTACCTCTGGCAAGAAAGGACGATCCCCGTACCTTCTTGCTTTTATTTGAACGAAAGGACTGCATTTGATAATGAGGTGCCTTCTTAGTATGTTGTGGGGGAACATAAGGTAAAAAAATTCGATTTACCACCCGTAGCAGTAGAGACAAGGTCCGAGAGGCCTTCTCCAAACAACTCCTCCCCCTTGTAAGGCAACGACTCCATATGCCGCTTTGAGTCGGCATCCCCCGTCCACTGTGATCATGTAACGAATACATTTAGCCACTTTTTGGCTGTAATTTTGCATCCTCATAGTCGACACTGGAATCTGAATCCGTGTCGGTATCTGTGTGAGTGATCTGGGATAATGTGCATTTCTGAGACCCAGAAGATCCCGGTACCACTGGGACAGGCATGGTCTGACTACCTGACTGATCCCTAGCCTCAGTATTGTCTAATCTCTTATGCAATAAATTTACATTATCATTCATGACATTCCACATATCCATCCAGTCCGGTGTCGGCGTTGCCAACGGCGACCTGACCTTCATGCACCCCCCCTCCTCCTTAGGCGAGCCTTCATCGTCAAACATGTCGACACACGCGTACCGACACACTCCACACACACAGGGAAACTCTTTTCTGAAGACAGGTTCCCCTTTAGGCCCTTTGGAGAGACAGAGAGAGAGTATGCCAGCACACACCCCAGCGCTATATGACCCCGGAGAAAAACACAGAATGTTTACCCAGTAGCGCTGCTGTAATGTATAATCGCCAATTATGTGCCCCCCCTCTACTTTAAAACCCTCTTTTACCATGTGTCAAGCAGGGGAGAGTCCGTGGAGCTTCCTCTCAGCGGTGCTGTGGAGAGAAAATGGCGCTGGTGAGTGCTGAGGGAGAAGCCCCGCTCCCTCGGCGGCGGGCTTCTGTCCCGCTCAAACCTTGTAAAACATGTCGGGGGCTCTTTTATATACATGTACAGTGCCCACCTGTACATGTATAAAGGTCATTTTGCCAATTTGCCATAGGAGAGGTATTCATTGCTGCCCAGGGCGCCGCCCCCCCTGCGCCCTGCACCCTTACAGTGACCGGAGTGTGTGAGGTGTATGGGAGCAATGACGCACAGCTGCAGTGCTGTGCGTTACCTCAGTGAAGAACCCGAAAGGCTTCTGCCGCCTCAGAGTTTTCTTTCTTCGTTTCTTCCGGCTCTGTGAGGAGAACGGCGGCGCGGCTCTGGGATGAACGCCCAGGACGAACCTGTGTTCCACTCCCTCTGGAGCTAATGGTGTCCTGTAGCCGAGAAGCAGAGCCTATCATTTAAGTAGGTCTGCTCCTCTCTCCTCAGTCCCTCGATGCAGGGAGTCTGTTGCCAGCAGTGCTCCCTGAAAATAAGAAAAAACCTAACAAATATGCTTTCTTAGCAGGAAACTCAGGAGAGCTCCCTGCAGTGCACCCATCTCTTCTAGGCACAGTCTAAAAACTGAGGTCTGGAGGAGGGGCATAGAGGGAGGAGCCAGTGCACACCCAGAGTCTAAAGTCTTTCTTAAAGTGCCCATGTCTCCTGCAGAGCACGTCTATTCCCCATGGTCCTTACGGAGTCCCAGCATCCTCTAGGACGTTAAAGAAAAATAAGAATTTACTCACCGGTAATTCTGTTTCTCGTAGTCCGTAGTGGATGCTGGGAACTCCGTAAGGACCATGGGGAATAGCGGGCTCCGAAGGAGGCTGGGCACTCTAGAAAGATCTTAGACTACCTGGTGTGCACTGGCTCCTCCCACTATGACCCTCCTCCAAGCCTCAGTTAGGTACTGTGCCCGGACGAGCGTACACAATAAGGAAGGATTTTGAATCCCGGGTAAGACTCATACCAGCCACACCAATCACACCGAACAACTCGTGATATGAAACCCAGTTAACAGTATGAAACGATAGAGCCTCTCAACAGACGGCTCAACAATAACCCGATTTAGTTAACAATAACTATGTACAAGTATTGCAGATAGACCGCACTTGGGATGGGCGCCCAGCATCCACTACGGACTACGAGAAACAGAATTACCGGTGAGTAAATTCTTATTTTCTCTAACGTCCTAGTGGATGCTGGGAACTCCGTAAGGACCATGGGGATTATACCAAAGCTCCCAAACGGGCGGGAGAGTGCGGATGACTCTGCAGCACCGAATGAGAGAACTCCAGGTCCTCCTCAGCCAGGGTATCAAATTTATAGAATTTTGCAAACGTGTTTGCCCCTGACCAAGTAGCTGCTCGGCAAAGTTGTAAAGCCGAGACCCCTCGGGCAGCCGCCCAAGATGAGCCCACCTTCCTTGTGGAATGGGCATTGACAGATTTAGGCTGTGGCAGGCCTGCCACAGTATGTGCAAGCTGAATTGTACTACAAATCCAACGAGCAATAGTCTGCTTAGAAGCAGGAGCACCCAGCTTGTTGGGTGCATATAGGATAAACAGCGAGTCAGATTTTCTGACTCCAGCCGTCCTGGAAACATATATTTGCAGGGCCCTGACAACGTCTAGCAACTTGGAGTCCTCCAAATCCTTAGTAGCCGCAGGCACCACAATAGGCTGGTTCAGGTGAAACGCTGACACCACCTTAGGGAGAAACTGGGGACGAGTCCTCAATTCTGCCCTATCCATATGAAAAATCAGATAAGGGCTTTTACATGATAAAGCCGCCAATTCTGACACTCGCCTGGCTGATGCCAAGGCCAATAACATGACCACTTTCCACGTGAGATATTTCAGATCCACGGTTTTTAGTGGCTCAAACCAATGTGATTTCAAGAAATTCAACATCACGTTGAGATCCCACGGTGCCACAGGAGGCACAAATGGGGGCTGAATATGCAGCACTCCTTTCACAAATGTCTGAACTTCAGGTACTGAAGCTAGTTCCTTTTGAAAGAAAATCGACAGAGCCGAGATCTGTACTTTAATGGAGCCTAGTTTTAGGTCCATATTCACTCCTGCTTGCAGGAAATGTAGAAATCGACCCAGTTGAAATTCCTCTGTTGGGGCCTTTTTGGCCTCGCACCATGCAACATATTTCCGCCATATGCGGTGATAATGTTTTGCCGTAACATCTTTCCTGGCTTTAATAAGCGTAGGAATGACTTCCTCCGGAATGCCCTTTTCCTTCAGGATCCGGCGTTCAACCGCCATGCCGTCAAACGCAGCCGCGGTAAGTCTTGGAACAGGCAGGGGCCCTGCTGTAGCAGGTCCTGTCTGAGCGGCAGGGACCAAGGGTCCTCTGAGATCATCTCTTGAAGTTCCGGGTACCACGCTCTTCTTGGCCAATCCGGAACCACGAGAATTGTGTTTACTCCTCGCTTTCTTATTATTCTCAGTACCTTTGGTATGAGAGGTAGAGGAGGGAACACATATACTGACCGGTACACCCACGGTGTCACTAGGGCGTCCACCGCTATCGCCTGAGGGTCTCTTGACCTGGCGCAATACTTCTCTAGTTTTTTGTTTATGCGGGACGCCATCATGTCCACCTGTGGACGACCCCATTGATTTACAATCATTTTGAAGACTTCTGGATGAAGTCCCCACTCTCCCGGGTGGAGGTCGTGCCTGCTGAGAAAGTCTGCTTCCCAGTTGTCCACTCCCGGGATGAACACTGCTGACAGTGCTAGTACATGATTCTCCGCCCATCGGAGAATTTTTGTGGCTTCTGCCATCGCTGTCCTGCTTCTTGTGCCGCCTTGTCGATTCACATGGGCGACTGCCGTGATGTTGTCTGACTGGATCAGCACCGGCTGGTGTAGAAGCAGGGATTTTGCTTGACTTAGGGCATTGTAAATGGCCCTTAGTTCCAGAATATTTATGTGAAGGGCAGTCTCCTGACTTGACCATAGTCCCTGGAAATTTCTTCCCTTTGTGACTGCCCCCCAGCCCCGTAGGCTGGCATCCGTGGTCACCAGGACCCAGTCCTGTATGCCGAATCTGCGGCCCTCCAGAAGATGAGCACTGTTCAGCCACCACAGAAGAGACACCCTGGTTCGTGGAGACAGGGTTATTAAACGATGCATCTGAAGATGCGATCCGGACCACTTGTCCAACAGGTTCCACTGAAAGATTCTGGCATGGAACCTGCCGAATGGAATTGCTTCGTAAGAAGCTACCATCTTTCCCAGGACCCGCGTGCAGTGATGCACCGATACCTGTTTTGGTTTTAGGAGGTCTCTGACTAGAGAAGACAACTCCCTGGCTTTCTCCTCCGGGAGAAACACTTTTTTCTGGGCCGTGTCCAGAATCATTCCCAGGAACATTAGACGTGTCGTGGGGACCAGCTGTGACTTTGGGATATTCAGAATCCAACCGTGCTGGCTCAGCACTTCCTGAGATAGTGCTACTCCCACTAACAACTGTTCCTTGGATCGTGCCTTTATTAGGAGATCGTCCAAGTATGGGATAATTAAAACTCCCTTTTTTCGAAGGAGTATCATCATTTCCGCCATAACCTTGGTAAATACCCTCGGTGCCGTGGAGAGTCCAAACGGCAGCGTCTGGAATTGGTAATGGCAATCCTGTACCACAAATCTGAGGTACTCCTGGTGAGAATTGTAAATGGGGACATGCAGGTAAGCATCCTTGATGTCCAGGGATACCATGTAATCCCCCTCGTCCAGGCTTGCAATAACCGCCCTGAGCGATTCCATCTTGAACTTGAATTTTTTTATGTATGTGTTCAAGGACTTCAAATTTAGAATGGGTCTCACCGAACCGTCCGGTTTCGGTACCACAAATAGTGTGGAATAGTAACCCCGGCCTTGTTGAAGTAGGGGTACCTTGATTATCACCTGCTGGGAATACAGCTTGTGAATTGCCGCTAGCACTGCCTCCCTGTCTGAGGGAGCAATCGGCAAGGCGGATTTTAGGAAACGGCGGGGTGGAATCGCCTCGAATTCCAGCCTGTATCCCTGAGATACTATTTGAAGGATCCAGGGATCTACCTGTGAGCGAACCCACTGATCGCTGAAATTCCTGAGGCGGGCCCCCACCGTACCTGGCTCCGCTTGTGAAGCCCCACCGTCATGCGGCGGACTTGGAAGAGGAAGCGGGGGAGGACTTTTGTTCCTGGGAACCTGCTGTTTGCTGCAGCCTTTTTCCCCTGCCTCTGCCTCTAGACAGAAAAGACCCTCCTTTTCCCCGCTTATTTTTCTGGGATCGAAAGGACTGAACCTGATAAAATGGCGCCTTCTTAGGCTGTGAGGGGACATGGGGTAAAAATGCTGACTTCCCAGACGTTGCTGTGGAAACTAGGTCGGAGAGACCATCCCCAAATAATTCCTCCCCTTTATAAGGCAAAACTTCCATGTGCCTTTTGGAATCTGCATCTCCAGTCCACTGGCGAGTCCATAAGCATCTCCTAGCAGAGATAGATAGTGCACTTACTTTAGATGCCAGCCGGCAGATTTCCCTCTGTGCATCTCTCATGTATAAGACTGAGTCTTTGATATGGTCAATTGTTAACAGGATCGTGTCTCTGTCTAGTGTGTCAATATTTTCTGACAGGTTATCTGACCATGCAGCGGCAGCACTGCACATCCAAGCTGACGCAATTGCTGGTCTGAGTATAATGCCTGAGTGTGTATATACAGACTTCAGGATCGCCTCCTGCCTTCTATCAGCAGGTTCCTTAAGGGCGGCCGTATCCTGGGACGGTAGTGCCACCTTTTTTGACAAACGTGTGAGCGCTTTATCCACCCTCGGGGGTGTTTCCCAACGTAACCTATCCTCTGGCGGGAAAGGGAACGCCATTAGTAATTTCTTAGGAATCACCAATTTCTTATCAGGGGAAGCCCACGCTTCTTCACACACTTCATTTAATTCATCTGACGGGGGAAAAACTACAGGTAGTTTTTTCTCCCCAAACATAATACCCTTTTTTGTGGTACCTGGATGTAAATCAGAAATATTTAACACCTCTTTCATTGCCTCAATCAAGCAGCGAATGGCCTTAACGGGCATTAAATTTGACTCATCGTCGTCGACACTGGCGTCAGTATCCGTGTCGACATCTACTTGTGCCACCTGAGATAACGGGCGTTTTAGAGCCCCTGATGACTTTTGAGACCCTTGGACCGGCACGAGCTGAAGACTCGGCTGTCCCACAGTCGGCATGTCGTCAAATTTTTTATGTAAGGAGTCTATACGTGCACTCATTTCTTGCCATAATACCATCCACTCCGGTGTCTGCCCCGCAGGGGGTGACATCTCTGCTAAAGGCATCTGCTCCCCCTCCACATCATTATCCTCCTCAAACATGTCGACACAGCCGTACCGACACACTCCACACACACAGGGAATGCTCAAATAGAGGACAGGACCCACAAAAGCCCTTTGGGGGGACAGAGTAAGAGTATGCCAGCACACACCAGAGCGCTATATATATACAGGGACTAACTGAGTTATGTCCCTAATAGCTGCTTATACTGTATACAGTGCCAATTTAGTGCCCCCCCTCTCTTTTTCCCTCTTACTGTATTGTAGAAATGCAGGGAAGAGCCAGGGAGCTTCCTTCCAGCCGAGCTGTGAGGGAAAAATGGCGCCAGTGTGCTGAGGAGATAGGCTCCGCCCCTTTTTCGCGGCCTATTCTCCCGCTTATTTTGGGATTCTGGCAGGGGTATTTACCTCATATATAGCCCCAGGGGCTATATATTGAGGTATTTTAGCCAGCCAAGGTGTTTTTATTGCTGCCTCAGAGCGCCCCCCCCCAGCGCTCTGCACCCTCAGTGACCGGAGTGTGAAGTGTGTATGAGGAGCAATGGCGCACAGCTGCAGTGCTGTGCGCTACCTTGGTGAAGACAGGATGTCTTCATGCCGCCGATTTTCCGGACCATCTTCCTGCTTCTGGCTCTGTAAGGGGGACGGCGGCGCGGCTCCGGGACCGAACATCAAGGCTGGGCCTGCGGTCGATCCCTCTGGAGCTAATGGTGTCCAGTAGCCTAAGAAGCCCAATCCGGCTGCAAGCAGGCGAGTTCGCTTCTTCTCCCCTTAGTCCCTCGCTGCAGTGAGCCTGTTGCCAGCAGGTCTCACTGAAAAAAAAAAAAATTCTAACTTTCTAAGAGCTCAGGAGAGCCCCTAGTGTGCATCCAACCTCGGCCGGGCACGAAATCTAACTGAGGCTTGGAGGAGGGTCATAGTGGGAGGAGCCAGTGCACACCAGGTAGTCTAAGATCTTTCTAGAGTGCCCAGCCTCCTTCGGAGCCCGCTATTCCCCATGGTCCTTACGGAGTTCCCAGCATCCACTAGGACGTTAGAGAAATAAGAATTTACTTACCGATAATTCTATTTCTCGGAGTCCGTAGTGGATGCTGGGGTTCCTGAAAGGACCATGGGGAATAGCGGCTCCGCAGGAGACAGGGCACAAAAAGTAAAGCTTTTCCAGATCAGGTGGTGTGCACTGGCTCCTCCCCCTATGACCCTCCTCCAGACTCCAGTTAGGTACTGTGCCCGGACGAGCGTACACAATAAGGGAGGATTTTGAATCCCGGGTAAGACTCATACCAGCCACACCAATCACACCGTACAACTTGTGATCTAAACCCAGTTAACAGTATGATAACAAAGGGAGCCTCTGAAAGACGGCTTCCTACAACAATAACCCGATTTTTGTAACAATAACTATGTACAAGTATTGCAGAATAATCCGCACTTGGGATGGGCGCCCAGCATCCACTACGGACTCCGAGAAATAGAATTATCGGTAAGTAAATTCTTATTTTCTCTATCGTCCTAGTGGATGCTGGGGTTCCTGAAAGGACCATGGGGATTATACCAAAGCTCCCAAACGGGCGGGAGAGTGCGGATGACTCTGCAGCACCGAATGAGAGAACTCCAGGTCCTCTTTTGCCAGGGTATCAAATTTGTAAAATTTTACAAACGTGTTCTCCCCCGACCACGTAGCTGCTCGGCAGAGTTGTAATGCCGAGACCCCTCGGGCAGCCGCCCAAGATGAGCCCACCTTCCTTGTGGAATGGGCATTTACATATTTTTTTGCTGTGGCAAGCCTGCCACAGAATGTGCAAGCTGAATTGTACTACAAATCCAACGAGCAATAGTCTGCTTAGAAGCAGGAGCACCCAGCTTGTTGGGTGCATACAGGATAAACAGCAAGTCAGATTTCCTGACTCCAGCCGACCTGGAAACTATATTTTCAGGGTCCTGACAACATCCAGCAACTTGGAGTCCTCCAAGTCCCTAGTAGCCGCAGGCACCACAATAAGCTGGTTCAGGTGAAACGCTGACACCACCTTAGGGAGAAACTGGGGACGAGTCCACAGCTTTGCTCTGTCCGAATGGACAATCAGATATGGCTTTGTGAGATAAAGCCGCCAATTCTGACACTCGCCTGGCCGAGGCCAGGACCAACAGCATGGTCACTTTCCATGTGAGATATATCAAATCCACAGATTTGAGTTGTTTAAAACAATGTGATTTTAGGAATCCCAAACTACGTTGAGATCGCCCAGTGCCACTGGAGACATCAAAAAGGGGTTGTATATGCAGTACTCCCTTAACAACTTCTGGACTTCAGGAACTGAAGCCAATTTCTTTCTGGAAGAAAATCGACCGGTCGAAATTTGAACCTTAATGGACCCCAATTTGAGACCCATATACACTCCTGCTTGCAGGAAATGTAGGAATTAACCTAGTTGAAATTCTTCCGTGGAGCCTTCCTGGCCTCACACCATGGAACATATTTTCACCTAAGCGGTGATAATGTTGTGCGGTCACCTCCTTCCTGGCTCTGACCAGGGTAGGGATGACCTCTTCCGGAATGCCTTTTTCCCTTAGGATCCGGCGTTCACCCGCCCTGGCGTCAACGCAGCTGCGGTAAGTCATGGAACAGACATGATTCTTGATGAATCAAGATCCTTTCTAGTATCTCTTGAAGTTCCGGGTACCAAGTTCTTCTTGGCCCAAACCGGAACCCCGAGTATAGTTCTTACTCCTCTCCTTCCTATCATTCTCCATACACTGGGTATGAAAGGCCGAGGAGGGAACACATACACCGACTGGTACACCCACGGTGTTACCAGAGCGTCCCAGCTATTGCCTGAGGGTCTCTAGACCTGGCGCTTCATGTGGGACGCCATCATAACCACCTTTGGTCTTTCCCAACGGTTTACAAACATGTGGAAACTTCCAGATGAAGTTCCCACTTTTCCGGGTGGAATTCATTTATGCTGAGGAAATCTTCCTAGTTGTCCACTCCCGGAATGAACACTGCTGACAGTGTTATCACATGATCTTTCGCCCAGCGAAGAATCCTTGCTGTCATTGCCCTCCTGCTTCTTGTGCCGCCCCGTCTGTTTACGTGGGCGACTGCCATGATGATGTCCTACTGGATCAGCACCGGTTGACTTTGAAGCAGAGGTCTTCCTAGGCTCAGAGCATCGTAAATTGCCCTTAGCTCCAGTATATTCATGTGGAGAGAAATCTCCAGACTTGACCACACTTCCTTGGAAATTTCTTCCTTGTGTGACTGTTCCCCAGCCTCTCAGGCTGGCATCCGTGGTCACCAGAACACAGTCCTGAATGCTGAATGTGCTGCCCTCTAGAAGATGAGCACTCTGCAGCCCCCACAGAAGAGACACCCTTGTCCTTGGAGACAGGGTTATCCGCTGATGCATCTGAAAATGCGATCCGGACCATTCGTCCAGCAAATCCCCCTGAAAAGTTTTTGCGTGAGATCTGCCGAATGGAATCGCTTCGTAAGAAGCCACCATTTTTCCCAGGACTCCTGTGCATTGATGCACTGATACTTGGCCTGGATTTAGGAGGTTTCTGACTAGGTCGGATAACTCCCTGGCTTTCCCCTCCAGGAGAAATACCTCTTTCTGGACTATGCCCAGAATCATTCCTAGGAACAGCAGACGTATCATCGGAAAACAGCTGCGATTTTTGGAATATTTAGAATCCACTCGTGCTGTCGTAGAACTACTTTAGATAGTTCTTTTCCGACCTCCAACTGTTCTCTGGAAACTTGTCCCTTTCAGGATATCGTCCAAGTAAGGGATAATTTAGATGCCTTTCTTCTTTTAAGAATCATCTTTTCGGCCATTACCTTGGTAAAGGCCCGGGGTGCCGTGGATAATTCAACGGCAGCGTCTGAAACTGATATTGACAGTTCTGTATCACGAACCAGAGGTACCCTTGTTGAGAAGGGCAAATTTGGACATGGAGGTAATCCTTGATGTCCAGGGACACCATATAGTCCCCTTTTTTCCGGTTCTCTATCACTGCTCTGAGTGACTCCATCTTGATTTGAACCTTTTTATGTAAGTGTTCAAAGATTTCAGATTTAGACTATGTCTCACCAAGCCGTCTGGCTTCAGTACCACAATATAGTGTGGAGGACTAATACCCTTTTCCTTGTTGTAGGAGGGGTACTTTGATTATCACCTGCTGGAAATACAGCTTGTGAATTTTTTCCCAATACTGCCTCCTTGTCGGAGGGAGCCGTTGGTAAAGCAGGCTTCAGGAACCTGCGAGGAAAAAATGTCTCGACTCTCCAATCTGTACCCCTGGGATAATACTTGTATGATCTAGGGGTCAACTTGCGAGTGATCCCACTGCGCGCTGAGACTCTTGAGACTACCCCCCCACTGGTGGAGGGCTTCTTTTCCTGGGAAGGGGCTGCCTGCTGCAGTCTACTTCCCTTTCCTCTATGTCTGGGCAGATATGACTGGCCTTTTGCCCGCTTGCCCACATGGGAACGGAAGGATTGAGGCTGAAAAGACAGTGTCTTTTTCTGCTGAGATGTAACTTGGGGTAAAAAGGTTGGATTTCCCAGCTGTGGCCGTGGCCCCCAGGTCCGACGGACCGACCCCAAATAACTCCTTCCCTTTATACGGCAATACTTCCATGTGCCGTATGGGATCTGTATCACCTGACCACTGTCGTGTCCATGACATCTTCTGGGAGATATGGACAACGCACTTATCTTGATGCCAGAGTGCAAATATCCCTCTGTGCATCTCGCATACATATATATAGAATGCATCCTATTAAATGCTCTATATCAATAAAATATTTTTAGTCAGGGAATTCGACCAAGCCAACCCAGCACTGCATCTCCAGGCTGATGGCGATCGCTGGTCGCAGTATAACCACCGTCTGTGTGTATATACTTTTTAGGATATTTTTCCAGCTGCCTATCAGCTGGCTCCTTGAGGGCGGCCGTATTTGGAGACGGTAACGCCACTTGATAAGTGTGTGAGCGCCTTATCCACCCTAATGGGTGCTTCCCAACGCGCCCTAACTTCTGGCGGGAAAAGGTATAACGCCCATATTTGCTATCGGGGTAAACCCACGCATCATCACACACTTCATTTTATTTTATCTGATTCAGGAAAAACTACAGGTAGTTTTTTCACTTCCACATAATACCCTTTTCTGTGGTACTTGTAGTATCAGAAATATGTAACAGCTCCTTCATTGCCCTTAACGTGTGGCCCTAATGAGGAATACGTTTGTTTATTCACCGTCGACACTGGATTCAGTGTCCGTGTCTGTGTCGACCGACTGAGGTAAATGGGCGTTTTTTATAAAAAAACCCTGACGGTGTTTCTGAGACGCCTGGACCGTTACTAATTGTTTGTCGGTCGTCTCATGTCGTCAACCGACCTTGCAGCGTGTTGACATTCTCACGTAATTCCCTAAATAAGCCATCCATTCCGGTGTCGACTCCCTAGAGAGTGACATCACCATTACAGGCAATTTCTCCGCCTCCTCCAGCATCGTCCTCATACATGTCGACACACACGTACCGACACACAGCACACACACCTGGAATGCTCTGACAGAGGACAGGACCCCACTAGCCCTTTGGAGAGACAGAGGGAGAGTTTGCCAGCACACACCAAAAAACGCTATAATTACATAGGGACAACCTTATATAAGTGTTTCTCCCTAATAGCATCTTTATATATATATTTATATCGCCAATTTGTGCCCCCCCTCTCTGTTTAAACCCTGTTTCTGTAGTGCAGTGCAGGGGAGAGCCTGGGAGCCTTCTCTCCAGCCTTTCTGTGAGAGAAAAAATGGCGCTGTGTGCTGAGGAGATAGGCCCCGCCCCTTTTACGGCGGGCTCGTCTCCCGCTCTTTAGTGAAGTTTGGCAGGGGTTAAATATCTCCATATAGCCTCTGGGGGCTATATGTGAGGTATTTTTAGCCAGTATATAGGTTTACATTTGCCTCCCAGGGCGCCCCCCCCCAGCGCCCTGCACCCTCAGTGACTGCCGTGTGAAGTGTGCTGAGAGGAAAATGGCGCACAGCTGCAGTGCTGTGCGCTACCTTTAGAAGACTGTCAGAGTCTTCAGCCGCCGATTCTGGACCTCTTCTAACTTCAGCATCTGCAAGGGGGCCGGCGGCGCGGCTCCGGTGACCATCCAGGCTGTACCTGTGATCGTCCCTCTGGAGCTAATGTCCAGTAGCCAAGAAGCCAATCCATCCTGCACGCAGGTGAGTTCACTTCTTCTCCCCTCAGTCCCTCGTTGCAGTGATCCTGTTGCCAGCAGGACTCACTGTAAAATAAAAAACCTAAGCTAAACTTTCTCTAAGCAGCTCTTTAGGAGAGCCACCTAGATTGCACCCTTCTCGGCCGGGCACAAAAATCTAACTGGAGTCTGGAGGAGGGTCATAGGGGGAGGAGCCAGTGCACACCACCTGATCTGGAAAAGCTTTACTTTTTGTGCCCTGTCTCCTGCGGAGCCGCTATTCCCCATGGTCCTTTCAGGAACCCCAGCATCCACTAGGACGATAGAGAAATATAAATACACTCACTGCACCAATTAAATGTGCCCCCCCCTCCTCTTTTTTGCCCTCTGTAACCGTGTTCAGCAGGGGAGAATCCGGGGAGCCAGCTTCTCTGCAGTGTGCTGTGGAGAAAATGACGCTGGTTAGTGCTGGAGGATCAAGCTCCACCCCCTCACCAGCGGGCTTCGATCCCGCTCAAATTATTTATACTGGCGGGTTTTTTTTTATATACCGCCTCTGCAGTACCTAATCTATCTGCCAGTGTCCCTTGAGGTCAATATTGCTGCCCAGGGCGCCCCCCCTGCGCCCTTACAGTGCCCGCTGTGTGTGTACGTGTGGGAGCAATGGCGCGCAGCGTTACCGCCGCACGTTACCTCAGTGAAGATCTGAAGTCTTCTGCCGCCTTTGAAGTCTTTTTTCTTCTTAATACTCACCCGGCTTCTATCTTCCGGCTCTGTGAGGAGGACGGCGGCGCGGCTCCGGGACGAACGGCGAGGGTGAGACCTGCGTTCTGACTCCCTCTGGAGGTAATGGTGTCCAGTAGCCTAAGAAGCAGAGGCTATCATTTAAGTAGGTCTGCTTCTCTCTCCTCAGTCCCACGATGCAGGGAGCCTGTTGCCAGCAGTGCTCCCTGAAAATAAAAAACCTAACAAAAAGTATTTTTCAGAGAAATTCAGGAGAGCTCCCCTGCAGTGCACCCAGTATCCTCTGGGCACAGGATCTAACTGAGGTCTGGAGGAGGGGCATAGAGGGAGGAGCCAGTGCACACCCATTCTAAAGTCTTTAGAGTGCCCATGTCTCCTGCGGAGCCCGTCTATACCCCATGGTCCTTACGGAGTCCCCAGCATCCTCTAGGACGTAAGAGAAACATAATGAGGCTCCGATAGCCCCCTCTAGCATGTAGCCAATCAGAGGAGCATAAGAACTTTGCCCAGACCAAACCGTCCAGTAGCCAATGAGAGCATTACAACATGCCCAAGACCAGATCTACCTGTAGCCAATCAGAGCATTACAATATTCATGAGACCAGACCATTCTGTAGCCAATGAGAGCATTACAACATGCCCAAGACCAGATCTACCTGTAGCCAATTGCAGCATTACAATATTCATAAGACCGGACCATACTGTAGCCAATCAGAGCATTACATCATTGACAGGCCTATACACTGACCCCTGACCCATATAGCACACATCCAGCCTGTTCTATATTCCTCTAGCTCTCATTATAGCTGGCAGAATAATGAGGTCAGTGAGAGGCTGGTCCGCGGCTCTCAGCAGTACACTTCCCACAATGAGCCTCACAGTCCCCGGAGCCTGTAATACGGGGATTGCCTCATTAAGACCTCAGTAACAAACGCCGCGAGGACACCGTTCTCTCAGCCCTGGAGATACGTCGCCAGCTCGCAGCTCTCTGGGGCCTGGTCATTTCTAATTGCTTTAGTCTAATTCGATTCATTAAGTGAGCAGTTAGAGGAGGATAATGATTAATACTCCCAGAGCGCCATGTAATGGGATAATACAGACAGGAGAATCTTCCCGTACGCCGCTAACCAGCTCCTTCCATAGACATATATCTCCTGCCCCAGACTGTGAGCTCACACTGCGCCGCGCTGACACCTGCGCTGGCCGCCTGTCTCCGGCCCTCTGACCTGTCCATGTAATGAGGGAAACCTACGGGAACCACACACATCAGCACATGGAGATGTAGTCATTACAGATGTAGAGTGCCGGACGTGCGGATCTTTCTGCTGTTCTGCCGCAGGATTTATAGCGGTGATTTTGTTTTAAAGACAGAACCAGCCCAGTTTCCCTTATAATAAAACGCTGCTGTAAACCCTGCAGCGACATCAGCGCCCCTTATCCTCATCACATCCAGGGCCCGATTCAGACCTGATCGTAGATGGGCGTAAAAACGATCCAGCACCGCCCCACATGCCAGGCCCTACCCCCGCACATGTGCCAAAGCATCGTACCTGGCGAGTAGCTCCCTGCCTACGCAAGCCTAGCTGCAAAAGGTAGGCGGCTACCCACAATGTTTTTGGTCGCAGCGGCTGCGTATAACGTCACGCAGCCGCCAGGACCTGCCCCGGCAACGGTCTGGACACGCCTGCGTTGTACGTACTGCGCCCCCCTCCAATGCCGTTCAAACGCCCCCTCGCGATCCGCAACCGCCTGTCAATCAGGCAGAGGCGATTGCAGTAGTGAGATGCTTTTGCATCTCACTGTCTGTGCACGGACAGTGCGGACGCTATACGTGCGCACACCACATAGGGCTTCAGCCTGCGATCGCTACCATTGCAGTAACCAGGTCAGAATTAGGCCCCCACTTTCACTCGCCCCCAAGTCTGGATTCTGCATCACGGTCTCCAGAAATACTTTACACGCGTTCCGTAAAGGAGGAGCTACTGTACCATCCACCAGGAAACAAGGGAGTCGCCGAGTGTCACGTGACTGCGACGAGTGGCCGCTATGTGTCCTGGAAGCTGTCAGGCTGTAAGGATACTATAATGTGGGATTTCCTCATGAGGGCCTTGTTAGGTGCATGTAGCTTTCTGCAATCCGTCTATGACAGTCTCATTTATTGACTGCAAATTGGGCAGCACAGTTGGTGCTGTGGTTAGCATTGGCACATCGCAACTATGAGATCACTTTTTAACCAGGGCCCTACCTATGTGGAGTTTATGTGTTCTCCCCGTGTTGTGTGGGTTTCCTGCGAGTGCCCCAGCTTCCTCCCACACGCCAAACACATACAAGGAAAATAAAGTGAATAGAAGTCCAGTGTGTACGTCCCCATGTGATAGGGAATTAGAGTGTAAGCTCTGCTGCGGGACTGACTGACACACTCTCTGTACAACGCTGCTGAATATGTGTGCGCTATATAAATAACTTACATCTCAGACCCTGAACTTGGGCTATGAAGTGCTTATGTCAGTGGTTTCCAAACTTTTTTGAATCACGGTGCCCTAGAATATCAGAATTTTTTTCACGGCACCCCTTGGCCAAACATTTCTTATTGAGAAATTTAGAAAGAAATATTACATTAAGTAGATTGCATTTATATGTCATCCTCAGGGTCAGTTGTTTGGTGAGGGACAAGATTTGCTTCTGTTTGACCACATATTTTTTGACTGGCAGCCACCAGCACTGGTTTTGCCTATTATATTGACCATGAATAATTTGAATTAGTCCCGGACCACCAACCCAGAGCACCCCTGCAAGTGTCCCGAGGCACCCCAGCGAGCCACGGCACACAGTTTGGGAACCTCTGGCTTATGTCCATTCTCTGCTCCCCAATCGGGGGAGAAGTTGCCCATGGCAACCAATCAGTCGCTACGTATAATTTTATAGAATAAGTTACCTCAACACTGATTGGTTGCCATGGGCAACGTCTGCACTGGCTCACTTCTATACCCCTATATGTGCACACTGACATATCACTGATGCTGGCCCACCTCCTGTCACACTGCATGCAATAGGATTACACCACAGGATCCCTGTCCCGCCCCCTAGCAGGCCAGGATGTAAGGATAGCCCTGCCTGAGCACGTGTCCTAATCTGTACCTCAGCCACTTTCATGTCACCACCTGTGCTCACACAGGGATATCCCTAAACCCTGGACTGTCAGTGTGCCCCGGGGAGCCCTGGCTTACACGGATATAAGCTACTTACCTTCCCCGTGTC